>NC_064047.1:11379459-11679459 GCF_932526225.1 Nematostella vectensis
CCTCTCCTCACCTCTCCTCTCCTCTCCTCTCCTCTCCTCTCCTCTCCTCTCCTCTCCTCTCCTCTCCTCCTCTCCTCTCCTCTCCTCTCCTCTCCTCTCCTCTCCTCTCCTCTCCTCACCTCTCCTCTCCTCTCCTCTCCTCTCCTCTCCTCTCCTCTCCTCTCCTCTCCTCTCCTCTCCTCTCCTCTCCTCTCCTCTCCTCTCCTCTCCTCTCCTCTCCTCTCCTCTCCTCTCCTCTCCTCTCCTCTCCTCTCCTCTCCTCTCCTCTCCTCTCCTCTCCTCTCCTCTCCTCTCCTCTCCTCTCCTCTCCTCTCCTCTCCTCTCCTCTCCTCTCCCCTCCCCTCCCCTCCCCTCCCCTCCCCTCCCCTCCCTCCCCTCCCCTCCCCTCCCCTCCCCTCCCTCCCCTCCCCTCCCCTCCCCTCCCCTCCCCTCCCCTCCCCTCCCCTCCCCTCCCCTCCCCTCCCCTCCCCTCCCCTCCCCTCCCCTCCCCTCCCCTCCCCTCCCCTCCCCTCCCCTCCCCTCCCCTCCCCTCCCCTCCCCCTCCCCTCCCCTCCCCTCCCCTCCCCTCCCCTCCCCTCCCCTCCCCTCCCCTCCCCTCCCCTCCCCTCCCCTCCCCTCCCCTCCCCTCCCCTCCCCTCCCCTCCCCTCCCCTCCTCCCCTCCCCTCCCCTCCCCTCCCCTCCCCTCCCCTCCCCTCCCCTCCCCTCCCCTCCCCTCCCCTCCCCTCCCCTCCCCTCCCCTCCCCTCCCCTCCCCTCCCCTCCCTCCCCTCCCCTCCCCTCCCCTCCCCTCCCCTCCCCTCCCCTCCCCTCCCCTCCCCTCCCCTCCCCTCCCCTCCCCTCCCCTCCCCTCCCCTCCCCTCCCCTCCCCTCCCCTCCCCTCCCCTCCCCTCCCCTTCCCCCCCTCCCCTCCCCCTCCCCTCCTCTCCTATCCTCTCCTCTCCTCTCCTTCCCTCCCCTCTCACTAAGTACCTCGTTATAAGCGCATGTCTCCTCAGCTGCCCACGAATCATCACCTCCGACTGCTATCCCTACCACTGGAAGTCAAACTGCAAGGGGACAGATGTTGGTTATCAGGTTGGGAATTGCAATCATGGTGAGTATTGTTTGTTGGCTATGGCTATCACCAAGTCATAAGTGGCCTTTAGAGGCCTAGCAGCCCTTGACTGGAACTGACTAAGTAGGGATGGTCACTGGTGGCCTTGTGGGGTAAGTACAGTGGCCTCTTGCCGATGCAGTAAGTAGAGGTCGAGTCCCCGGAATTGAATTCGGTAAACTGTCTTGGTTTACGTCAATTCCTGTTGAGTGTGTTGAGCTTGTTTTCTCTGTGTTTCTTGTCTTTCGGATGAGACACAAAACCGAGGTCCCGTCTCTTAAACGTCCTTTCCTAACTCCTTAATGCTACACCTACCGTTATTCATGTTGGCATTAATCAGGTCAATAGGAGGAAAGTAGAGACCGTTTTTGTGGACCAGATAATCTTTTAGATGCGCCACAGGTAGCCCAAGCTCCCTATTTGTGCCTATTGATCTTACGGTAAGCTTTTTACTAAACACAAAATAGTAAAAAGTAAAAAATTCATTTGCTGAAAATAAAAATGTAATTGTTAATTAGTAAATGTAGTATTGTGTTTATGTTCACGTTTTGCGTGTTTTCTGGATATATTAAAGCGTCTGGTGTTGAAGAATCGCGATTGAAACACTGTCCGCTAAAATGCTTATAAAACCTGGCCCAACATAAAGGCGTCAGGCTCTGACCACGATATTGACTTGCTTCGATCAAAGTAGTCTCTACAAAAGGATAGTCAGGGTCGTATTTTTTATATTGTGTACTGCTAGAGAGGAAGCATAAGAATGAGTTAAGTTAAAAAACAAAGAAAATTTATACTAGATCGATGTATTATATATGTTTTTATAAGCGCCAATCAGCAGTCAAGTATTGGGATTGGGTCCTCAACCATGTGTTTTAATGGACGCCTTTTAATAGCAAAATACTTTTGTTCTATAAACAGTATTTGACAACAGAGATAATTCTGAGTGTGACATTTCTTGGCAAGCAAACGGATATAATGGTAAGAAGGGACGGCGAAAGCGGGGGAGGGGGGAAGGAACTGATAACAAAGGAATCGAGCGATATCCACATATTCACGACACACCAACATATACTTTTCTTTTCCACGACATAATCCCCCCAATACTTTACGGCATACATGTTTGTATGACATACTTGCAGAACCCTATTTTGCCACTTCTAGTGGTGGAGTGGAAGCTTGAAAGAAATGGGGGGAGGCTAAGAAAAGATAACAAAGGAATCGAGCAATATTCACGTTTCTCTCTCTTTTTTTACTATCCACATATTCAAAACAGACAAAAGTGTTTTCTTTACGGCTACATGTATGACGTACAGGTAGAGACCCTTTTTTGGCACTTCTAGTGGTGGAGGTCCAGGGGCTGGGAATAAGGGGGAGGGGGGTTGTGTTGTAGCGAACTCTCAAACCTTTGATAACTCGCTCCAGCTAACTCGCAGAGGTTTTTTGTTTTTCGCGAGTAGCGTGTTTATGTATATGCGAGATTATTAGGCTCAATAAAACAGGTACACTCTAAAATATGCCAAATCAAGTCGGAAAAGCAAAGGAGACCATTTCTTAGTTGTTCTAGATTACAATGTAGAATGTAAAGACAATTGTATTTGAAGTTGATTGTTGTCTATCTTTTTTTAACAGATGAAAGGCGTGCCTTATACGGGAGTACGTGTAAAAATGGTGACATGGGTCTGAATAGATACCAGCAAGGCATGTTATGGGTTAGATAGAGAGAGTGGTCAGCTTAGCAAGGGTCTGTATCGGGACTGTCAAGGCATGTTATGGGTGAAATAGAGAGAGTGGTCATCTTAGCAAGGGTCTGTATAGGGACTGTCAAGGCATGTTATGGGTGAAATAGAGAGAGTGGTCATCTTAGCAAGGGTCTGTATAGGGACTGTCAAGGCATGTTATGGATGAGATAGAGTGGTCAGCTTAGCAAGGGTCTGTATCGGGACTGTCAAGGCATGTTATGGGTGAAATAGAGAGAGTGGTCATCTTAGCAAGGGTCTGTATAGGGACTGTCAAGGCATGTTATGGATGAGATAGAGTGGTCAGCTTAGCAAGGGTCTGTATAGGGACTGTCAAGGCATGTTATGGGTGAGATAGAGAAAGTGGTCAACTTCGCAAGGTTCTGTATCGGGACTGTCAACGCATATTATGGGTGAGATAGAGACCGTCGAGGTATTTGAGTGCTGAGTAATACAGAGTGATCGGGATAACAAGGTTCTTTATAGAGACGTCAAAGCATTTGATATATGAGATCAAAAGAGTGGTCGGGATAGTAGGGTTTGTATAGAGACGTCAAAGCATGTGATGGGTCAGATCATGAGATGGGTCGGTATAGCAAGAGTATATTTACGGGCCCTCGAGGTGTATTCTGTGGCGATCTAGAATTTGTAACTAGCTGCATGCATTTTTTGTTTGACATTTTATTAAACGGGGCTAATTAACAGACTGCGTCTACATTCCACATTCTTTCACAACAAGATGGCGTCTTGCAGACTGGCGGAGAGGCGTCGTACATAAAACGACGGCGACGGCTAGGACAACAAGATCGAAAAAGATGTGTTCGCGCTTGGCGATCAAATATTTAAAATTAATTATAATTTAATTGCTATGGAATAAGCAAAACACTTTAGTCAGAGGTAGATAAAACTATTGAATTCTTAAGCGGGGATAGAAGGTGACATGAGCTTTGATACAGAACTCAGTTTTTTTAGTCCAAGCTGACAATGTGTTGTAAATAACAGGGCGGTAGCAGGGAATGGGGCACATGGAGCTCATGCTGCCCAATAAATTTGCAAGGTCAATTTAAATTCAAGTTGCATTTTGCCACAGCTTAAATATCATGTTGCATGCCTCTGTGAAAACAAGTAATTCCGCTGATGTTTAAAGCATTGGTCCCTCTCTTCAACACACCTTCGCAGACCACCTAGTTTTTCTACAGGTGGTTGTAGTTTTTCTAGTGATACCAATGAGAAGCTAAAATGGCTGGTTAATAATGTTTTATTGGTTGATTTTTATAAGTACAGGGGAGTATTTCTAGACTGCCTTTTACTAGAGATTTTATAATAATTTCTGTCAAACCCCCAGAAATAAGGTAGAGACATCCCTTTTTGGGAACTTATGCACTAGTCATTTGAAACCCCCCACCCCCATGGGGTTAACGTGGGGGCTTAGAACACTTTTGAAGAAGCTGTCCCGAGGGGGTGGGGAAATTGACATTTTTTTTACTCTAAGATTTGTCCCCACCCTGGGGCTTTGGGAAAAGTGAATAGTGTCACAAATGTCATGTCAGTTTCTGGCTTGAACTTCTTTCTCTTCTGTAGCAAGCAATTCCATGTATCAGCCTGCGGCCAGCTGCACGGCGAAATGTGCAAAAACGAATATGAATGATAACTAATGCGAGATGAAAATGATTTATTTTTTGCACCTTTTAGCTAACTGTTATTTTCATAGTTATTGGTACAAATGTACTCGCTGAAGTGTACTGGCTTTGAAAGATAAAGGCTTATTTTAGATGACTTGTCGGATAGTTGCCTATAGTTTGCATCCTGAGGGGGTGGGGGCTTTTCTCTGTTTTGTACAGGGTCAAAGTAATCCCCCACCCTTCCCCGGGACCATGGGTGTGGGGTTGGATGTGGGGGCTTTTCTCTGTTTTGTACAGGGTCAAAGTAATCCCCCACCCTTCCCCAGGACCATGGGGGTGGGGGTGGATGTGGGGGCTTTTCTCTGTTTTGTACAGGGTCAAAGTAATCCCCCACCCTTCCCCGGGACCATGGGGGTGGGGGTGGATGTGGGGGCTTTTCTCTGTTTTGTACAGTGTCAAAGTAATCCCCCACCCTTTCCCAGGACCATGGGTGTGGGGGTGGATGTGGGGGCTTTTCTCTGTTTTGTACAGTGTCAAAGTAATCCCCCACCCTTCCCCAGGACCATGGGTGTGGGGGTGGATGTGGGGGCTTTTCTCTGTTTTGTACAGTGTCAAAGTAATCCCCCACCCTTCCCCAGGACCATGGGGGAGGGGGTGGATGTGGGGGCTTTTCTCTGTTTTGTACAGTGTCAAAGTCTAATCCCCCACCCTTCCCCGGGACCATGGGGGTGGGGGTGGATGTGGGGGCTTTTCTCTGTTTTGTACAGTGTCAAAGTAATCCTCCACCCTTCCCCAGGACCATGGGGGTGGGGGTGGATGTGGGGGCTTTTCTCTGTTTTGTACAGTGTCAAAGTAATCCCCCACCCTTCCCCGGGACCATGGGGGTGGGGGTGGATGTGGGGGCTTTTCTCTGTTTTGTACAGTGTCAAAGTAATCCCCCACCCTTCCCCGGGACCATGGGGGTGGGGGTGGATGTGGGGGCTTTTCTCTGTTTTGTACAGTGTCAAAGTAATCCTCCACCCTTCCCCAGGACCATGGGGGTGGGGGTGGATGTGGGGGCTTTTCTCTGTTTTGTACAGTGTCAAAGTAATCCCCCACCCTTCCCCGGGACCATGGGGGTGGGGGTGGATGTGGGGGCTTTTCTCTGTTTTGTACAGTGTCAAAGTAATCCTCCACCCTTCCCCAGGACCATGGGGGTGGGGGTGGATGTGGGGGCTTTTCTCTGTTTTGTACAGTGTCAAAGTCTAATCCCCCACCCTTCCCCAGGACCATGGGTGTGGGGGTGGATGTGGGGGCTTTTCTCTGTTTTGTACAGTGTCAAAGTAATCCCCCACCCTTCCCCGGGACCATGGGGGTGGGGGTGGATGTGGGGGCTTTTCTCTGTTTTGTACAGTGTCAAAGTCTAATCCCCCACCCTTCCCTGGGACCATGGGTGTGGGGGTGGATGTGGGGGCTTTTCTCTGTTTTGTACAGTGTCAAAGTAATCCCCCACCCTTCCCCGGGACCATGGGGGTGGGGGTGGATGTGGGGGCTTTTCTCTGTTTTGTACAGTGTCAAAGTAATCCCCCACCCTTCCCTGGGACCATGGGTGTGGGGGTGGATGTGGGGGCTTTTCTCTGTTTTGTACAGTGTCAAAGTAATCCCCCACCCTTCCCTGGGACCATGGGTGTGGGGGTGGATGTGGGGGCTTTTCTCTGTTTTGTACAGTGTCAAAGTAATCCCCCACCCTTCCCCAGGACCATGGGTGTGGGGGTGGATGTGGGGGCTTTTCTCTGTTTTGTACAGTGTCAAAGTAATCCCCCACCCTTTGAAGTTCCTTTTTGAGAGAAGCAACCATCACTTTCCTGGTTCTAAAAGAAGTGTTTAGGCTGCACACAGATATAATATGATGATGTGTCTTAGAGTAATCAATCCAAATACCCAATTATTCGTGTTGGCAGAGTCGAGTTCCATTTCTTGGTGAACCTGACTCACAGAGTAATGTCAGTCTTATTGGGATCAATACATACTTCGGTTGAGTCACTTATTGAACTTCGTACATAGCGTACAGGAGTTCTGGAATCTTGTCGAATTGTGTTCCGAATTTCATACGGCGCTTTGCTGTTTTCCGAAGTTGCCACTGAAGTTTGCTTAAATAAATCAGTCGAGAGATATTTAAGTTGCCTTAACACGCTCAAATTTGGCAATGTGAGTGATAATTACGGCCGTTCTTTGTTAGATTCCATGCCTCATTTCAACAATCTGTCGGCCATATTAGATTCGGTAAATACTCTAGTGTCGGTCTACCTGTGGAAAATGGGCCAGCCTTCGTCAGCTAGACGCCAAATTGGAAATTACCCAGAAGACCCTGGGGACGAGGTTGGTGCCACTTTTTTGTTGGCAGCGGTGTTGTTGAATAAAGCGCATGCGCGCCAGCGTGCTATAATCCAAGATGGCGGAACAAACAACAAGAAGGTAGCGCAATGGACTACGAATTTAAACAAAGATTAAACGAACTCCGAGAAAAGGTGGAGGATATATTTGAGTTTGAGGGCTGTAAAGTAGGTCGAGGAACCTATGGACATGTTTACAAGGCGAAACTCAAAGACAGGTATGTTGAAAATCAGAGTCGGCGCGTTTTTTGATTGCGATCAATGCTTCCATTTGCGATAATGGTAATAAAAATATTGAATGAGATTGATGTGTAATTTCAGCACAAACGGCAGGGAATATGCACTTAAACAAATCGAGGGGACTGGGATTTCCATGTCTGCCTGCCGTGAGATAGCGGTAAGAAATGAGCCAGAGCTCATTTGTTTAGTCTTCAGTTCTTGATCAAAACCAAGCACTGGAAAGCCTTGTAATTGCTAGTTACGCTATTTTTTAAATCATATCATTTGTATCGTACATTAAAAAATTGAAGGTAAAAAACGTCTATATAGTAAAAAAATTGTAATTGAAGACAGTCAGTACAGACGTCCCCCAAATCAACTGCAGAATCTCCTGAAATTATAGGCCTATTAACTTAATAAATTATTTTTGGGGGGTGCTTCCCTCCATGATAAGTTTTGGAAGGCTGTTACTACCATCACCATTGCTAAATGACATTAAAAACAAAAAAAATATTATATATATTACTTCAATTTTGAATAATTTGGAAACAAGACTCTGCTCACAAATTCCAAGCAAAAGAATATATTCTGGATTCCTTAAATTGTTTTTATTGGTCTATACTTAAGATGGCTTCCAGTTATGTCATCTTAAAGCAATCATATTGACGATCAGATGAGTCAGAATATGTTCCCTTATCAAAACTTGATCAGTTTTTTGCATTTATAAATCATGGAGAGAGTTTTCTGAATACTTAATATTACAGTAAGGCATTTGTTTTCTATCCTGTGGTTTAAGTTAAGGGAACTGTCTTTCCTGCCAAATGACAGTTCCAAATTGTCTTTTCTCGTTGTTATAGCTGCTTCGAGAACTAAAGCACCCCAATGTGATTTCTCTGCAACGTGTCTTCCTCTCCCACTCAGACAGGAAGGTCTGGCTTCTCTTTGACTTTGCTGAACATGATTTATGGGTAAGCTTACAGTATTAATTTAGTTAAGTGGTAACTTTCCTAGTAGTCATCTAGTAATGCAGCTGCTCCGTATGCAAACTTGGGTGTGTATGATCCATAACACTGGCAAGAAGACACTGGCACATTCTATTGCGTGTGCAAGCTGTTTTTTTGCTAGGGTTGCATCCTGAAGAGGACTTAAATCCTGACCGTGATGCTACACTGGCAATTAATGCATTCTGCTATATAGGTCAGAAACATTTTAGTGTCTTCAGGAAAGTTCCTTGGCAATTAATGCATTCTGCTATATAGGTCAGAAACATTTTAGTGTCTTCAGGAAATTCCTTGGCTGGCCAGTGAGAAGAAAAAACGCTAAATGATTGTTTGACATTATTTCACCATTTAACTTTTGCTTTATGGGTACAGTTGTCTACCCTGATAAAACAATACTCAATATATTCTTAAAATCAACATGTCATGGCGAAGTACAGTAAAATGTGTGGAGGTAAATCTTAATATACAGTAACAATATTCAATACATTAATATTCTTTTGGTACGAATAAGAAATTTGTGCAACCAGCGTAAAATCTTTCTCGATACCCAGCATTGGTATATACTAAAGCATATACGTATTTCAATTTTGTATTGCAGTTTGACCCATTTATATCTTACAATCCTACAATATCTTGCAGTGATACAGACACATTTTCATCTTTTTGTGCAAATTTGAATATAAAAATCAATTTTTAACACTTTTTTGTCAGGTTCCAAAATAAAAGTTATATTGAGAGTTTTGGTACAGTATACAGTAAAAATATTTCAACAAAATGATTTTCAGTTACTTAGGGAGGATTGCTTTTGATATATGTTCAACAGTATACAGAACTACGGGGTTTTTATTTTTATATTTCCAGCATATAATCAAGTACCACAGAGCATCAAAGGCTCAAAAGAAGACGGTACCAGTACCAAAAAGCATGTTCAAGTCTCTGTTGTACCAGATCCTTGACGGAATCCACTACTTGCACTCAAACTGGGTTCTTCATAGAGACTTGGTAAGGCCCTGCCATCAAGAGATCAAGAGATCACTGATAACCTATAGATGTTTCTTTCTACAGCATGTTTGATTTATGTACATAGATTTAGGTGTGCTATAGTGTGCTTTTTTATCATATTTGTTTTTCTGCCCACATCCATATTATTACAGCATCACCCCCATTTCCTAGATTTAACATTTGTTGCATTGTAGTGGTGTGTAAGTTCTCAAATAAGTCTGCAAGAGTTTTTAATTTATCACGACAACTTGTCAATGTGCACTTAAGAATGGTAACCTACCCTTAGCGGCCTAAAAGGTTTGCTTTATACACAATACACAATTACACATAATAGATCAATTTACCAATAACAAATCTAATACAACTTTTAGTGTCATCCTTGACATCTACACTCACACCTCTCACACCCAACAAAACAAGCGATCTTTTGGCACCATATTGGCTACCTGTGGTGTACCAGTTGATTCTGTACATTTGTGGCAACCAAAATTACACTTCTGTTCACTTAATTGTTTTAACAGAAACCTGCCAACATCCTAGTGATGGGTGATGGTCCAGAAAGAGGAAGAGTAAAGATAGGTGAGTGTTATCTCTAGAAAAATCCCTTGTGGCTTCCACATTTTATTTTATTTTTTTGTTTGTCATCACACAATTTTATTGGTTCACTGCAGATATGAAACTGGCATACATGATTCATTTGGTTACTGCATATCTGTGTTATTGTTCATTACTAAACATGAAGAATCTTCTCTGTTTCACAGCGGACATGGGTTTTACGCCATTGTTTAATACATATACATGTAACCAGTCCTTTTTATTTCACGTGGGTTTTGCGCGACTGTTCAATACGTAACGTAACCAATGCTTTTTATTTCACAGCGGACATGGGTTTTGTGCGACTGTTAAATACGTAACGTAAACAATGTTTTATGTTTCACAGCGGACATGGGTTTTTCGCGGTTGTTCAATACCTAACGTAACCAATGTTTTTTGTTTTACAACGGACATGGGTTTTTCTTGATTGTTCAATACGCAACTAAACCAATGCTTTTTATTTCACAGCAGACATGGGTTTTGCGCGATTGTTCAATGCACCACTGAAGCCCCTCGCTGATCTGGACCCTGTTGTCGTCACCTTCTGGTATCGTGCACCAGAGCTTTTGTTGGGAGCCAGGCATTATACCAAGGCTATAGGTATAGAAGGCACAAACTGGTACAGTACATCTATTACAGACCACCTTGACAGTCCACTGAAACCAATTGAAACCAATGATGATGCAGAAACCATATTAACTGATTGATATACTATATGTAAGCTTAAATATTATACCAGCAAGGCAATAAAAAAAGGCATGCCCATCAGAGCGTAAACCTGGTTATGTTTTTTTTAACAGAGCTTATTACTAACCTTCCTAAATTTCTGTATTTGTGACATCTGTAACATATTCAAGTATAGCCAGTTAGAATTGTGAACTTGGGTCCAATTTTTGTGACACTGTTTTAATTTTGAATATTGGATTATAATTTTTCAAATGAAATATCCAATTTTATTATCTTATGCTTGACAGATTTAATGTTGAAGCTATTCAAGCAGCGTAAATTTGCTACTGAAATACTCATCTCATTTGCACATGTTAATTCTCTATTGTTTCATTTTCTCCAGATATCTGGGCCATAGGATGTATCTTTGCCGAGCTACTGACTTGTGAGCCCATATTCCACTGCCGTCAGGAGGATATCAAGACTAGTAACCCTTACCATCATGACCAACTGGACAGGATATTCACTGTGATGGGCTTTCCACAAGGTAAGTTAACCCTTACCATCATGACAAGTTGGACAGGATATACAGAGAACGTGTTTTAACTTAACCAGCTGTCTTCCGCACTGTCACACCTTTCTACCTTTTCAACCATCAATTTCCCATTCCCATATCATTGGTATAAGATTGTTTCGAACTCATCACTATTTAACCCCCCAGAAAAGTAGACAGAGGTGATCTTCACATCCTTTAGGGTAGAAGATTTTTCTGATTTTGCTATCCTTTAGGGTATAAAATTCGCCCCACTGCTTATGCCTAAGAGGGTGTTAAACATTTTTTTTCTGATTCTGTTATCTCTTAGGGTATAAAATTCAACCAATTGGTATTCCTAAGGGGGGTGTTTAACTTTTTTTTGGATTCTGCCATCTCTTAGGGTTAAAAATTCCTTTGACCACCCCTAATTTGCTGTCTCTTATGTGTAAAAATTTTCTGTTGAACACACCCAAAGTGCATCCCTCATGGTTAAGGTTGATTTTGCCGACGATCAACCCCCTTTGTTTTTGTCGATCAACCGACGATCAACCCCCTCTGTTTTTATCGGAGTCCCCCGGGGCATTTAAAAGTAGGTTTGCTCTTCATGGTACCTTTTTGGTAGTGCTGACTTAAAAGCTTACGCTTCTCTTTGAATTTGAATATATGACAGAAAAGGACTGGGAAGACATCAGGAAAATGCCTCAGCATTCAACCCTTCTCAAGGACTTCAGGAAGTCAAAGTGAGTACTTCAGGAAGTCAAAGTGAGTACTTCAGGAAGTCAAAGTGAGTACTTCAGGAAGTCGAAGTGAGTACTTCAGGAAGTCGAAGTGAGTACTTCAGGAAGTCGAAGTGAGTACTTCAGGAAGTCGAAGTGAGTACTTCAGGAAGTCGAAGTGAGTACTTCAGGAAGTCGAAGTGAGTACTTCAGGAAGTCGAAGTGAGTACTTCAGGAAGTCGAAGTGAGTACTTCAGGAAGTCGAAGTGAGTACTTCAGGAAGTCGAAGTGAGTACTTCAGGAAGTCGAAGTGAGTACTTCAGGAAGTCGAAGTGAGTACTTCAGGAAGTCGAAGTGAGTACTTCAGGAAGTCGAAGTGAGTACTTCAGGAAGTCGAAGTGAGTACTTCAGGAAGTCGAAGTGAGTACTTCAGGAAGTCGAAGTGAGTACTTCAGGAAGTCGAAGTGAGTACTTCAGGAAGTCGAAGTGAGTACTTCAGGAAGTCGAAGTGAGTACTTCAGGAAGTCGAAGTGAGTACTTCAGGAAGTCGAAGTGAGTACTTCAGGAAGTCGAAGTGAGTACTTCAGGAAGTCGAAGTGAGTACTTCAGGAAGTCGAAGTGAGTACTTCAGGAAGTCGAAGTGAGTACTTCAGGAAGTCGAAGTGAGTACTTCAGGAAGTCGAAGTGAGTACTTCAGGAAGTCGAAGTGAGTACTTCAGGAAGTCGAAGTGAGTACTTCAGGAAGTCGAAGTGAGTACTTCAGGAAGTCGAAGTGAGTACTTCAGGAAGTCGAAGTGAGTACTTCAGGAAGTCGAAGTGAGTACTTCAGGAAGTCGAAGTGAGTACTTCAGGAAGTCAAAGTGAGTACTTCAGGAAGTCAAAGTGAGTACTTCAGGAAGTCAAAGTGAGTACTTCAGGAAGTCAAAGTGAGTACTTCAGGAAGTCAAAGTGAGTAATTCAGGAAGTCAAAGTGAGTACTTCAGGAAGTCAAAGTGAGTACTTCAGGAAGTCAAAGTGAGTACTTTAGGAAGTCAAAGTGAGTGACAGATGACAGTGGTGGCAATAATGATGATAATAATAATGATGATAATGATGATAGTCTGCGCAGGCGCCGGTCATGGCGGCCACGACTTTTTCGCTCCGTTTTCTAGTAGCATTATTACTCTCATTGACCACCTATGTTCGAAATTCAACTCTAAAGGGGAACAGTTTAGCCACTTTAGAACCTGTTGTGCAGGGCTGGAGCTCAAGAGTATCGAGACAGACCCTAAATTCTGTCGGTGAGCTTTTGACCAGGCATGTACGCCTTTCCAACAATGGCTTCCATCGGTCTCGTCTCCCGGTCGGTAAATGGTCCAAACATGGAGTCACTATCCTCTGTGTGCCTGGTCACGACCCTCCATTGGATGTTACGGTCTTTTCCGACGTGGCTCTGAATCCTGGTCCGTGGACAAATGAAATTTCAAGAAGGCCATCGAACTCGAGAGCTGACAAAGATTCAGAACCTGATTTGCATAACCGCCAAGTTCCATCTACTCAATATTCGAGAGGAGAGTTAATGCTACTACGACATGCTTATAAACAAACAGTTGATCGATCTTTCTTTAGTACCCTTCGTGAAAACGGCATATTTCGATATCGAGGGAAGAGATCAGGAAGACGAGTGAAGCAGAGATCTGACAAAAATAACATCCAAACAATTGCTGGTCGTCGTCCATACAAAACATTCTCGAAAGAACGTAACTTACAAAATCTCATAATGGTTAACACAGAGTCCAGTGTTTCTGAACGGAATTCTAAATCTAGTCTTGCAACATCGACCTTCGCAGTACCCAAAATGTTGTTCACCAATATTTGCAGCTTATCAAAAACAAAAAATAGGGTTCGCGCTGCAGTGGCATTGGAGGCTGACTTGCGAAATAAAGACATCGACATCTGCCTTGTTTCGGAGACTCATTTGAAGCAAGACACGCCTGACGCGATAGTAAACATTCCAAATTATACCATTTTCAGACGGGACAGGTCCTGGGCTGGCCTTGATAAAAGAGCTAAAGGAGGCATCGCAATATACACAAGAAGCAATGTAACCGTAATAGACATTTATAGATCGACACTCTACGAGCTGGTGTATTTGACTATAAGATTACCATCGGGACACTTGTTATTGGTATGTAGTGTTTATCATCCGCCTAAGCCAACCTACCGGACCCTGGATTTTATGCAATACCTTGTAAACCTGATGGACAATGCGCTAGATCAACATCCAGGACTAACCATTGTTATTGGTGGCGATGTTAATCAACTTGATGTACAAGAGCTGTGTATGTTGACGGGCTGGAATGCCCTCGTGACTTTCCCGACTAGAGGTGATTCCTATTTAGATAACGTCTTTACAAATCGACCGGACTTGTTTGGGGAGTGCATTCCATACAACATATCAATCAAAACAGATCACACGGCAGTTATCTTGCCAGCAGGGAAGAAATTAAAACCTCTTCGAAAAACGATCAAAATTCGAGACTGCAGGAAACACAGAAAAGAAGCGTTATATTTAGCGCTGGCAGAAGAAAAATGGGATAGTGTATTAGAGAGTAATGATGTTAATGAAGCCGTTCGCAACTTAGAAAACCTTATTCATGACAACCTGGAAAAGTGTATGCCACTCAAGACTGTGCGCATGTCATCTCGTGATCCGCTATGGATGACGCCTTTGGTGAAGTCCCTGTTAAAGACAAAATCAAAGATAGGACCAAATAATACGGATCGGCTTAAAGAGATCAACAAGAAAATCAGTGATCTTATTTGCAAAAACAGAAAGAATATTTTGCAAGCACCAGTTGGCTCGAGGGAGTGGTGGAGGCATATTGATAACCTCTCACAGCGCCGACGTTCTTCAGCTAAGGTCTCGCTTGATGAGCAGTCACTAGTCGAACTCAATGACTACTTTGCGAACCTCTGTTGGGACACAGCGTATGAGCAGCCCACCCTGGTCGAAGTCCATAGTGAAGACCACGCCCCGGTTATCTCAGAAAGATACGTATGGCAATGTCTGCAGCATTTGAAGAACACTGCAACCGGACCAGATCTCATCCCATCTTGGATATGGAAAGAACACGCAGAAATATTTACATCAATCATCTGCAAGATTTGGAACTGGTCTCTGGAATCAAGTGTTTGGCCGTCGTCATGGAAACGTGCCCATGTAACCCCCCTACCTAAAGTGGATGTACCAAAGGGCAAGACCGAGTACAGAGGAATCAACATTACGCCTGTTATTGCCCGAGCTTTCGAAAAAGCTGTTTATAACATTCACGTGCGAGAAACCGTAGAAGAACTTCTGAGTTCCACTCAGTTTGCATATAGAACTGGCGGGAGTTGCACAGACGCGCTACTATGCATGCAGCACTCGGTCTACGGCTATCTAGATAGTCCGGAATGCAAAGCCGTCAGATTGTTTGCGATGGACTTTTCCAAAGCGTTCGATAGCGTAAAACACGTAAATTTGTCATGTAAGCTTAAACAATTACCATTAAGTCCCTTTATTGTTAATTGGTATCTGAGTTTTTTGGCTAGCCGCCAACAGCGCGTGGTATACAATGGGTTTGAGTGTCATTGGAAATGTGTAAATCGAGGTACAACGCAGGGCAGCGTTAGTGGCCCGTATCTTTTTAACATATTTATCAATGATTTAGAAATCAATTTATGTAATCAGCCCGCTCTGTTTAAATATGCTGACGACTCAAATATTGTTATTCCTGTCTGGGCCAATGGCGAATGTCGCACGGACTTAGTAGATTTGTTTTTAACTTGGACAAAGGACAATGGCATGGTATGTAATTCATCTAAATGCAAAGAGCTAGTTTTCCGCAAGAAAGGGTGTAATCAGAATATCGAGTTAGTGAACAACATTCCGCAATGTACGGTATTACCGATTCTAGGGATTACCTTTCAGTCTAACGGCAAATACAGTGAACATGTGCGTTCCAAGTTAACAAAGGCAAATAAGTGTCTTTACATTTTAAGATCTTTAAGAAAGGAAGGAATTTGTCAAGAAGAACTCGATCACCTCTTTAAGTCTATTGTCCTTCCTAATTTCACTTATGGCTTGTCCGTTTTTGGTGCCTCAGACTCGGATCTCACAAACATACAGAACTTCCTAGAGAGATGCTTTAAAAGGAAATACATTTCAAACATTGTAAACATCCGTAAACTTCTAGAGGAGGCAGATAAGAAGATTTATCGTACTCGCTTAGATCAACCTGAATATCCACTGAGCAAAATCCTGCCTAAGAAAAAAGACCAAAAATACAACCTCAGAAAAAGAAATGTGATTTATCCTAGGGTTCACTCAGAGCGATTCAAAAATACTTTTGTCAATAGGCTTGTCTTTAAATATAGTGACATATAATTGATGTAGCGCATTTACTTATAATCGGTTTCTCCTACATTTTGTAAACTTAGACATGTTGATTTATCTAAGGCAATAAAGATTATTATTATTATTATTATTATTATTATTATTATTATTATTATTATTATTATTATTATTATTATTATTATTATTATTATTATTATTATTATTATTATTATTATTATTATTATTATTATTATTATTATTATTATTATTATTATTATTATTATTATTTATTATTATTATTATTATTATTATTATTATTATTATTATTATTAATGAGTTGAGGGGTGAAGCTGGTGATTATGACGATGCTGATGATGAACATGATGTTGTTGTTGATGACGATGTTGATGATGAAAATGATGTTGTTGTTGATGACGATGATTATGATGAGGTGAAGGATAATGATGATAACAATGTTGGTGATTTAGCTGATGGTGTTGTTGCTGATGAAAATGATTATGATGATGGTTGTGATAACTATGACTATTTAATCAATGTTGAAGGATTACTGTGAAACTGTACCTCTTGTGTCTCCTCCAGTTATATGAACGCCAGCTTATGGAAGTACATGGAGAAGCACAAAGTCAAGCAAGACAGCAAAGCTTTCCAATTGGTAAGACCTTATAGCTGCTCCATAAAGTTCATAATCATGAGTTGCAATAGCGTGTTAGCACTCTTATTGAAGATGGTAGCATCTGCAGCATTTCTTGTTGCTGTATGTTTTCCCAAAAAATGTTTTTTGTGTGTGTGTGAAATGACGTACTTACTTTAATAAAAATACAACAGTTTGACTTCCATGAGCCAGAGAACCAGGTTATTTTTTGTGTTAATCAAAATTAAGGTAACCAAATCTTTTATGTTCTCCCTGCATGTTTCGGGAAGATGGCTTATACTCCCTTATCTTAGAAAACGAAAGTGTCACATGCCATAGGACAGATTATTTAAAGTTGAAGTAACCAAAAGCATGGGAAACAATTCCTCAGGGAAATAAAGTGAGGCCCTTATGGCGCTACGTGCGTCTCACGACTGAAGATCTCTATTTGTTCTTTTCTGACAGCTTTCTAAGCTGTTGGTAATGGACCCCAATAAGAGAATCACATCAGAACAAGCCCTCCAGGACCCGTACTTTAAAGAGGACCCACTCCCCACTCAAGAGTAAGTAAATCAGAATGATTGAAGTGTTTATACAGTCATGTTTTTTTTTTATAAATAAATATGCTATTGTATTTGTTGTAGTGCATTTGGAGGAAGTACCATTCCGTATCCCAAGCGTGAGTTCCTGAATGATGAAGACAATGACACTAAATCAAATGCTTCCAAGGTACGGGTAAGGAATAGGCGTTTCGCCACTTTTATTATTCCATACGCTTTAGTTTTCCATGTACTTTAGCTTTCATCTATTTAAACTTTCATCCTCTTTCACCCTTTACAGAATGGATTACCTACTTATAACTATTAGGGTGCAAATTTAAAAGAATTCAAGGATTTTACAAGTTGTTTGGCTTTCACCAAAAGTCAAAGAAAAGCATCATGGGTAGGCTAAGCTGTCCCCTTTAATAGGACACGTGTTAGCCCAAACATTATCGAGTATTGGGTACTATCGACTGATTTGTACATTTAAGGACTGCTTTCGGATTATACTCTCTTTCTGTCTTATAACACTTTTTATTGTGTTGAAGATATGCGCTATTAACCTTAAAGTGCAAAGATTTCATACTATAAGTCTAAAAAAGTTGTGCATGTTGATTTGAGTGTGCTGTCCCTGAAGTAAACTAAGATGATGATGTTGAGAGGTAATCCTTAGATCGCTCGTATTCCACGACATCCTACCTGCGCCAGTTTGTGCAAATTATCACTACTTGCATGTGTATGATCGCCCTCAGGCTTATTTCACGCTTTTGTTATTCGGAATTACTCGGAAGCATTTTGGTGTCAATTTTATGTTAAATATTAATAACAGATAATACGATATACAAGATATACTGTCCCTTTATTAAACAGTACAGAAAAGACTTTTGAATGTACGTGAATGGACTGTTGGTTTCTTGCCACAGAACATCATTCAATGTTAAGTACTCATGACTAACGGTTAACGATATAACTGGTGTTTTTGGCCAATTTATTGTAAACTTGAGGTAGATGTAATGTAAACTATCGCAACAGGGTGTTCACCATTTCTCAAGATAGTATGATAAAGTTGATCACATTTTTTTGTTGACTCATAATTGGACCTTGATCCTTTTTACTTTTTGCTGCAACCTATAAATTAAAAAAGCATCGGCACTGTGTGTGTATGTACCTTACATTGGGAAGATAATTTTAACTGTAACCCTGTTAGTCATCATGGATGAAACTACCCCGAAAGAGTAATTGTGCATTGTGCGTGACTGTGCGAAACATGTTTGAATCATTCTCTGAGCTCATGTTCCGGACTATTGCAATTACAGGGTTGGGGCGTAAACTGAGCATTTAATTAAGCCTAATAAGTTGGGTTAATAAAAAAAGGTAACCTTAGTCATCTACGTTTTAGCCTGTACCCATGAATAGTGAGCACGTTTCATCACTCTAACTCTAACCGTTTTTACCTATGACCTGCCCTCGCCTGGCTGTTGAACCATGCTGGTCGACAGACACAACAAGGAAAGCAGGAAAACTCAGACCAGAATGGTCAACCCAACTCCAAACGCATACGTGCGCTATCGGCTCACCAGCCAGACCAGTTCCAGGTAACCCTAGAGTCTGTGTACCTAGGTCTGTTGGTCTGCTAGACCAAAGATGGTCTGCTAGACCAAATTGGTCTTTTAGGGCGAAATTGGTTTGGTGGACTCCGTGGACTGTGATTGGTCTGATTGACCCTTTGGTTCGGTGGTGCCTGTTTTACAGTATGTCAAGTAGTCTACCAGTTCTATCACGCACCAAAGTCTGTTTACCTTGTCTGAAGGTCTGACGGACCAAAGTAGGTCCGAAGGACTCTGTTGGTTTGTCTAAAGTAATCTACCAGAGACCTTTACTTAGGTACTTGAGTCTGTGTACTTGGCCTTTTTGAATTGAGCGACCAAAATTGGTCCGATCGACCCAGTTGGTCTGTCTGACGAACATGTTCACGTCTTGCCAGACCAGTTTCATGATGTATTTAAGTTTGTGTACCTTGGTCTGATAGACTCTTTTAGTCCGTCAGACACAAATGTCTGTTATTTGTGTCTAGTATTCTGCCAGTTCTGGGAAACATTAGTCTCTGTGATGCTCGCTCATAAAGTCTGCTAGACCCCAAATAATCCGATAGAATTGTCGTCGTGTTTATTTTTAACTGGTTATGTTGCTTTTTACCATATCCGACTGAAGCTTCTACGATTTTTTGTCTTTTACTGTACTTCTTGTCTGTTGATACCAAATACACACCTAATGTATGTAAAATGCATTTCACACCGATACTAACTTAGATAAAAACGCATATTTAGCCTCAGCATAATTCAACTGCATGTACAAACCCAGCTAAAATGCATAACTATCTATGCATGCATAACTATCTTTGCAGGTCAATTATGTTCCTTAAACTACTTCTAACCCATGTCTAACTAATTTTTAGTATACACCAAAGGTATACACTGTAAACTACTTTGACTTTTCGGGCTTGTAGAAAACACTAAACGATAATTTTTAATTTCTCTTGTCCGTGTGCCGTCATGGGATGCTTACAACTCTATCACGACAGGCACTTAAAACTGTGGTTGGTAACTGACTGGGAGTCATGAACTGGTAGAGAGATGAAGAGACTCCTACAAACTGTGGGGTCCTGAGTAATGTAATCCGAGAAATTGGCTACAGTTCCCTCTCGATTTCCTGTAAGGATGAGGAGTAAGGGGTAAACACAGGGAGGAAAGGTGGGATCATGCTCCTTCCCAACGTTCTAAGTCCTCCCGGATAATAATGTGAATCATAATTGATGGCTGGAGCCACATTTTATGCGTATGCGCAGTATTGTGCATGTCGCGTGGTCTTTGATTTCTAGCCAATCGCCTTTATTCCTAGCGATTGTATTTATTTGACTTTGCTTTCTCTAGAAACAACAACAACAACAACAATCCTTCGCATTCCAAAACCAGAACGGACAACAGCAGCAGCAACAGCAGCAGAGAGTCGTCCACACGAGCGGGACGTACATGTTTGGCAACACTGGTGGCAGCGGACAGACGGGCTCGTCCTTTGGAAACCAGCAAGGAAGATTCTAGAGACATCTAAAGACGTCACCAGAAGGAAGATTCTAGAGACATCTAGAAACGTAACCAGTAGAAGTTTCTAGAGACATCACCTGTAAGGAGATTCTAGAGACATTATCAGAAAGGAAGATTCTTAAGACATCTAGAGACGTCACGAGCAGGGAAGATTCTAGAGACATAATCAGCAAGGAAGATTCTATAGCCAGTGTCAGAAAGGAAGATTCTAGAGACATTATCGGCAAGGAAGATTCCAAAGACATCACCAGCAAGGAAGATTCTAGAGACATGACCAGCACGGAAGATTGTAGAGACATCTTCTAGATTCTAGTGACATCTTGAGACACTGCAATGATACTGACAACACCTATAGTGAATAGATTACCTAGAGCGATGGATAGATAAGGAAGTAGACTAGTTGGGAGGGGGTCGGCCAACGTTTGTATAGAATAAATTTACCTGGTATTTTACCATACTACCATACTTAGATAATTCATGAAACGGCATCAAAATTTAGAGAAGCGCATATTATGTTTTACGTGATTCTTAATTTATTCCCACCAACAATGTTTCCTTGGTCGTGCCATAACCCGCATGTAGGATTTTTTTATTTCGAAGAAAATGTTCATTTTTTACAGGATAACTATTATAATAAATCATTCACATTATATGGCTTCTTCTTGATGAAAGATTTGATTAAAGTGAGCCCGATATGCAGGATCTCTTGGTTTTGGGATTTGTAAAAGAAAAGAGAATAGAAAATCTAGATGTAGGAGTCCTGTGGCGAGCAAACGTTACAGAGAAGGGAGGAGGAAACCGACCGGCAGTAACATTCAGCTTTTTGGCCGCTAATTTGTGTCGGAATTGAGAAATTTCACGTAAACTTGAAGGGAATGTTGTTTTATTCCTGCGTATTTCGAGGCAGCCATTTTGAATAGGCCCGAGGAACAATCGTTTTCTATTATCGAAAGAATTCACGCGTGGGCGCACAAGTCTCCCATAGACCATTGAGACGAAGGACAGCATGTGTTTGATATGCGTGGACAGTAGCTGTCAAGCTTTCATCTATTTGTGGAAGGCTTCTTCAGGACATATCAGTGCTTTGGATTTGATTATTATTTGACTACTTTATGGGGTGAGGGGTAACATGTTTTCGAAAGGAAAGACCGGCTTGCCTTGCTTTTAAAAATAAGAGTTCGGTCTAATTGGAGGGTGAAATATTTGGTGCACCTAAAATTAGCCGATTCTAGTACCTTTTTTTTGTTGTTTTTGTGAGTCTAATGTTTAGATGTTTTGCACAAAATGGAAAATCTGGTGATTTTTTTTATAAGAAAAGGCCCAGTTTTAAGCCCCAAAGCCCCCTTCGGGCTATAATGAAGAAAATGATTCCAAAGAGGGAAAAAGTCTCCCTGTCTCAGAGGTGTGGGTTATTCAAAGATTAGGCCATACTCGACGAAACGCAGGCATCTCCAAGAGCAGAAAAAGAGAATAAAACCTGATTTATTCCTGTGGCAAAAAAAACGTAAGTGTGTTCTTCTTTCCCCACCCTATTCCCTCTCTACTTCTTTTTAGTCTCCCTCCGCAGTTTTAAAAAGTTAGAATGATCTATTTCATTCACACTTAGGGGCTAGATGGGGGTGATTGTCCTAACTTTTAGGGTATAAAATTCCCTCCCTACAAGATTATTTCGATAATGCTATCCCTTATTCCTTAGGGGTCTCACGCTAACGGATTAATCCTATCCAATAACAACTGAGCCATCTAAGAGATCAGTAGGGAGATGTGTTCAGTGGGTGCTAATATTGTTTTAAATTTTGGAGCGAATAAAAAAGTTACCAATTCGTCCAAAAAAAACTATCATTGAAACTATAATTCCTTTTTAATTCTTCAATTTTCCTTAATCTATGATACCTCCATAAACAACAGAAGTATTTCGAGATAAAAGAACAACAAAAACATATACATATACACATAATATATAACCTTCTAGTCTAAAAAATTCTTCAGTAAATATATATAATATAAACTCATTGAAGAGGCTACCAGTTTTTCTTAGCACCTATATTTGAACTTTTTTCAGAAGACTTCAGGGTGAATCACAAATGGTTCAAATTGAATGTTTGCTTGCTCCGCTTTTAGGTAGTGGCTAAATCTATATATTATAAAAGCCTAGAACCGACCTTATTTCTACGTAGCGAACATTGCAACACCAACGTCCCGGTCCTCGCTCTAGACATATAAAACTTGCAGTTCATTTCAGTGTTCATTTCACGTCTGGCTCTTTGAGTTCTCTATTCTTTTCTACAGTCGCCGTTCTTTTTGCTTAGTTTCTTCTGTCTACTGCTGGAAACCGTTTAACTTGGGTTTTGTCCTCTCTAGTCATCGCTTTAGGCTTAATTGGACGCGTCGAACAGATTCGTTTAGACGTAACGGGAGCGAAGAATATTTACCATTATTATTTTTTTGGTTCAATCCGCACGAAAAGCATAGGTCTTAGAAGTCAGCAAAAAAAAAAGTCACCGGCAGTTACTAGGAAAGTAAGAGACGAGAGATTTGCTATGAGACCTATTTCCGGTAATAGTCAACGACGCACATCCGGTCTAATGTATTCCAAGTTCACTTCCTCTGCTATGACCATCCTGTAGCGCTAAAACGGAAGCGCTCTTAGAGACAAAACCAGCGAGCAAAGCAGATTTCAGAGAGTGAGGGAGAATGCAGAGAAGTGGAAAGGTAAGTCTGATGCGAGAAGTAGCGAGCATTCATTCGGATTTATACAATTAACTTTGTCATCTTTCGTAAGCAAAAAGCCGCGGAAAATTAAGATATGTTTTTGAATTTAACTGTCCGCTTAAAAAATACTTTAAATAAGCCCTTATAAAAAAAAAATAAGCTCTTTGGTTTTCATTTGTGACTGTCATACTTATGTTTTGTTTGGTACGTTTATTTTTATTGTCAACAAATGTTATTGACAAAAGGTTAATTGCAGAATCGTAATTAAGATTGTACGCTTATAAGTGGACAAACATTGGAAGATTTCAATTTTTTGTGATTCAAAGGATGAGAGATAAAAAAATCAGTATCGGTTTGCTTGAGTCGAATAACGTAAAGTAATTGTTGACCTTTTCACCAACTTTTGGTTGTGAAGAGGGCATCATGTTTCTGGGTCAATGCTTGGCAACGTATTGAAAATCACTATTCGTGCTCTTTCATGGTGATCAACAGGTTACCATGACAACACCTACAATGCTTGGGGTCATTGCCTCAGTTGGAATACTGGCTTGTTTAACTGTAAGTACACAAGACACGCTCGCAAAGGAACCCCCCCCTTACCTCCCGACTTCTGCTTCATTACATTGAAATCTCGATATAACAACACTACTCAACAAAAATCGCATTGTTATGTTATAGCGAAGCATCGTTATATAGCACTAGCAAGCCTCGAATTATTGGGGCGTGGTTGGGGGCACGATACAGAAACATTCAGAAATCAATGGGGGACACAGCCACGTCCCTACTGGTCATTTCCTTATATATTTTAAAATATTGAGGGGGGAGGGCACGTGCTCCCAGTGCCCCACCCCCTGCTACGGCCCTGTATCTATATTAACGTATTATGGGTGATAGAAGAAAAGAATCCTTGAACATAGAAACGCTTTTGATAAATAAGTTAGATTCAACTTTAGTTGATATTTACCCATTGGTGTGTCTGAGTGATGCCAGCTCAAAGAAAAGAGTCCTTTGGGAAAACCCTATTCACATTCACATTCACAAATAAGCATATTTTTTTAACCGAAGGATGTGGCGATTTTTTCTGCAGGTCTGTGCTTGCTCGATTTTTTAAGGGCCCCAACCTTTCACATTTTGTTTTATCAGTCAAATATCGAATTTTCCGTCCCTAAGCTTATGCTTTACTCCACACAAACTAACGGTAAGGGAGTTCCTGCACGTTTCACTAGTTTGAAAATCGGAAATCACGTTTCACGATAAACTGACGACATGGTCCAATCTTTACTTGGGAATCACGATTCACGATTTTTAAAGAGCATAGATCACGATTAATCTCCCCATTAATATTCAAGTCTATATTAGATATCGATTGAATGCCTTGTCTCATGTTGTTTTTTCAGGTCCCTGCATCGGCTGGACCAGGCGGAGAAGTCTCAATAATGTTCCATCAGTACTCCAACCCAGGCTTCAAGAAATACGAAAATGGGCGCGTTCGCTGCTGTGACGTGTTTTGTAGCGGCTGCGATCCATACTTCAACCTGTGCTTGAGAATGCGGCCTTATGGTAAATGTCATGCGCAGTTCAGGAGTCGGACATACCGCAAAGCGTCACGAAACATCAATTTTAAAAATGGAGCTAATCTTGGCAACGGCAACTTCAATCCGTTGACATATCAGTTCAAGGGCGCATGGGAGGTGAGGTCGATATTGTATTGGACTGCCTATTTAACGCTAGAGGGGACGGTAAAAAAAACGGAAATTTTTCTAAGAAAAAATATTTCCCAAAGTAGTCAATAACCCAATAAAATAATATATCCTATGCGACATGTGCTGTGCTCGTTTGCGAAGGGAACAACATGTTGTTAACAGTAGTCAAAGATGGGGAATATTGGCTATGGAAATAACAGCAGAAGTTAAATATACACGAATCAATAATTACAATCGTTGTTGACATATACAAAATAACTAGCCTTGAGCGAAGGTGAGGGCACAAATACGCTAACTGATTGGCCAATGTACACCCCCATGTCGTGATGACGTCACCGGAAGTGAACTAAACTCTACATTACGGCCATAAAATTTATTTTGACGTTAAAAATTACTTATCAAGCTAGCAAAAAAATCTCCTAGCATCACGCCCTATGTCGTGTGTGTGAATAGGGGGAGTGTGGGGGGGGGGGGGGGGGCGGAGGAGGGCGGGGGGGGGGGGGGGGTAGGGGTGAAGCAGAAGCCTGTGTGTGTGTCGGTTGTAGTAATTCTATATTCAGTTTAACCCCGACCACTTGAACACGAATAACGCGAGCTCCCCAGTAACTCGAACTAAGATTTGGATGGAGATTATTCTTTCACTTCTCTGTCGAGGCTCTAAGTTAACGGTGATCCACAGAATAAGTACCACAATGTGGCACATTTTTTATTCCAAAATTACTTTTTTTTTCTCCAGGGAAAACTTTACATTGACCTCACAGTAAAAGACTACGATACAATCACCAGAGACGACCACGTCGACTCGCTGAGTTTCAATTCAACGGTCGTACCAAGTCCACGCATGTTCCGTATGTGGTATCTCGCGACTATGCGGGGGCGAGTTGCGGCGATGTCTCTATCGTATAGTGTCCGTTGTAACAGGTACTATTATGGTCCTGCGTGTAGCACTATTTGCAAACAAAAGGACGATGCGCGCGGCCACTATACTTGTGACGTCATGACGGGACGCAAGATTTGCAGACGAGGCTGGACTGGGCCGAGCTGTGACGTCATCTGTGAGTATAACATGAGTAAAAATATAATTCAACGATGTCCGTAAAAGCTCGTAAATGATATCACAAGATTATGCTCTTGAGCGCTATTCTTTACCAGGTTACGCGTGCAAATAACGGAATCTTCTCGTTAAATTCAAGAAATGTACCAATTTTGTAATTGTTCATTTACTTGCCATTTTTAGAACTGAAAAAAAAAGACGGTTTGTGCTAGTTTTTAGATCTTTTTTTGTATACAAAAAAGATAAAATAAATTGGGAAGCCGATCACCTTCCGTGCGAGCGCGCAGATACAACGGTTTCGATGAAGGGGCCTCAAGCCGCCGCAACACATTAAACACAAGTCATGTTTGTAAACGGAAGCTCTTTCGACAAGTTCTGCTGATTTTGTCTCCAAATACAATTTACTAAATCCTGTATTAAAAATTGTAATGCTTGCCTACTTGTAATATTTCAGTACGAAATCCTACTCCAATGATTCAGCCTTCCCAGACACCGTCCAAAACACCGACGGTTATACCAACAGACGCTAACCAGGGAACGGTTATACCAACAGACGCTAACCAGGGAACAATTATACCAACAGACGCTAACCAAGGAACGGTTATACCAACAGACGCGAACCAGAGAACTGCTTTACCAACAGACGCTAACCTGGTAACGGTTATACCAACAGACGCGAATCAGGGAACAGTTGTACCAACAGACAAAATAAGCACAACACAACATTCAGTCCCGGTCGTCTCGTCGCCACCACCAACTAAGCCATCTCGCGCATGCGCAACAGCAGCAGAGATCGGTATGTTATTTGACGCGTCGGCAAGTGTCGGTCGCAGGAATTTCATTCTCATGAAGTACTTCGCCGCTACCCTGGTGGAGGAGGTTGCGTCCAGTCCCCCGCGGTTCAGCCTCATGAGATACAGCCTTTATCCGGATTTAGTTCTTAACTTCAAGAAGTCGCGCAGGTTAACGGTGCAAAGCTTGGTGAGGGAAACCCTGGCGATGAAATCCATGCGTGGTCCAACAAAGACGGAAAAAGCTCTAAAGGTAAATTTATTCATGTATGAATACAAAGCAAATGATCAAGATCAAATGATCAAGAGTGTAAACATGTCAAGAAAATTCAGCCAAAAATTGTCGTTTTTGACAAACGCGGTCACTTCCATATAAGGAACCTAATATACTCCTTATTTGGAAAAACTGCATGATTCTTGAAATTTTTAAGGTTACCGTACCGCAGGTGCTTCGTAAACTTTATGACTTGTAATCAGAAGAGAAAAACACTGACTGTGACCATCTTTGATCAATGGAGAAAGTATCTGAAAAGAAACTAAGAGTCCTCGGTACCAGTCTCTCAAACCGACAACGTTTTCTTCATATGTAATGCTCAGGCTGGATTCTTGGGGAGGGGGGGGTTGGGAAGGGGGGGGGGGGGGAGTCTCATGTCGCTCTATCCTTGGCTTGGTCCGTCAATAATCTTTTTATATAGTAATCTTCTAAAAATCAACAACTCTAGGGGGTGTAGCCTGACAGCTCATCACCCTCCCATCGTTTGCATTTTTACGCGTTCCCCATCCCCCTGACATATTTGATAAGAATGCCGCTAGGATGATAATATGGCGGTTGATACTGCCCCTTTAAAAGGGCCAATCACGCCGCCATTTTATGCTCCCGCCGAATACCGAGTCACACAAGTATCCATTCCCATCTCCAATTTAAGCAAGTAACCGAGATGTTTTCAATCAAATATATCGTCAATAACATATCAGACTTCACTCGAAGATTGTTTTTTTGAAGTTTTCTTGCGAATAAACCGTGGTATTTTCAATTATATACAATAACAAAGCAGTGGTTGATCGACATAATTTCAGCTCTATCTCGTGTATTCAGGAAGCATTGCTGATGTTTTCCAAGCGTAACGGTGGAGGGGGAGGTGACCCGAGATTTCTTATAGTCATGACAGACGGAAAAAGCGGGATGAAGCACAAGGATCTTATAAAGACCTTAAAGTCCTTCAAGGTAACATTTCTAATAGTTGATGATCTAAGACCCATTAAATTCATATAAGAAACGTGACCTTTTGAGTCACAAATTCAAGCAAAAATAAACAAAAGAAATGGCCGCGCCCGTCACGACAGAGAGTTATGAAAAAATAAAATCTTTCAATGAAAATAAGCCCATTTCTGGCATGAAACTTTACGATTCGTAGGAGCTGAATAAGCTTTTTGTTGTTATCTACTTTGCACTAAAAGCAGCCGCGCGGGAGTTTGCCGACCAATATATTTTGTTATAAAATTGTTGCGTGAAATTTTCTTGTTTCCGCGACACTATTGTAGCATCTTTGATTATCTTTGCGTGTTGTTTGTTTGGAAATATCGTTGCGTGACATTTTGTTGTTGCTTTGTCGAATCGTTGCGTGACATTGTTTTCTTTTATAATACCGTTACGTGACATTGTGTTGTTGTATTATCGCATTGTTGCGTGAAATTGTATTGTTGTTTTGTCAAATCGTTGTGTGACATCGAGTTTTGTTATAATACCGTTGCGTAGCATTGTGTGGTATTATCACATCGCTGCGTGACATTGTGTTGTTGTTTTGTCAAATCGTTGTGTGACATTGTGTTGTTCTCCTGTAATACCGTCGCGTGACATTGTCTTGTTATTTTCTAGGATCTTGGCGTGACAATACTCTCTGTTGGTATTGGTGGGGACATTAGCCTTCATGAGCTCAGAGCCATCGCGATGGAAAAGCGAAACAATGTCTTTCATTTGTCTGACTTTCGGAACCTGTACACGGTCATGGCAAACTTGCGCCGCCATATACCGTGTACTGGTCAGCAGTGAAACTTTTATACCCTGTTGTATTTAAATATCTATAAACGATAAAGATGAGAATACTTATTACACTCTTCTTATACAATAAGCTATTCATTGCTAAAAATGCTGAGTAAGTTCCCCCGCTTACATGTTGAACTTGAAACTGTCTTATTCTAACTGTTCTGTGGTAGCGAGAAATAGCCTGCTTGCAGGCGGTACTCGGTGTTATTATCGCGGAAAACCCTCCCCGTTCGGTGATCGGTACCGCCTGCAAGCAGGCTAAGCAAAAGACAAACAAGATTGTCAACCAGTACATTTGATGTCAGCGAGAAACGGCATTGATACGCCATCTTTATTGTGATTTACGACTCCCCACCGGGGAAGGGTCAAGTCCATTGTTCGCGGATATTCAAAATAAGGAAAAACTCTCGTAACCAAAATATCAAAATAATTGATAATAATAACTGTAGTCATGGGAAGCGTAGAAACCCTTGTTTTGAAATTATGGTTTATTATTGTTTGACAGAACAGAATAAGTCGGTTTGGCGGATGGCTAGAAGTTCACGAAGACATCACAGGCTTACCAACCTCTCAATCAGTCTCCAGTTAATCCCAGTAACTAGCTCGAATATTTTCACGATTGATCCTCCTGTAATTGTCCTATAATTTTCTTATATCCTAGAATAAAGGTCACAGTGAACTCTCATTGTTTTGTGGTGTGTATTTTGCTTGAGCAGTTGAGGAGTAGGCCGCGTTTCTTGATGCCTCTAAAAAGAAGTAAAGGCAGGCGGCTTCGGAGACATGCGATCAGATCAAGCGGCCAGAATTGAGGTACGAGTAAAATCTCGAAAAACACCCACCACAGTGCGGTAGAATATAAATGTCGTCATTTCCCCAGCGAATTTCGGCCTCCCAAACAAACTCTTTCTACTAGAAAAGGCTAAGTTTTTTTTACACATTTCGGCAACCCATAGACGATAGAGGAATCCGTGGATGCAACGCTATTAGTCACCAGATGCAACCCTATTCGACACCAGATGCATGCTGTCGGTAAAGCGACGCGCTGATTGGTTTATTCAAGCCACGCTGACAAATTGAATTCGGATGTTGCAAATAACTGCAGTAGCAGATCCTAGACGGGCTCTAGGCGCTGGTTGAAGCTTTTATCTGTATGCTAATAGTATGCTAATATCTGGCGCGTTCCCAGAATTCGCTAAGGGGGGAGGGGATGTGCAGTCACTGGTATCATATGGAAAAAGCATAGTAATTGAAGATTCTCAAATAAGAAATGACCAACTTTTTGGCCGCCAAGGATGGGGGTGGGGGGGGGGGGGGGGGGGCTGGGGGGGGTGGGAGGTGCAACCCCCTGTGTACGCACCTCCTGAATATATTAAAACTGTCCACACTTGTGGCTCTCGCAAGTACACATTAATCTTTTGGCATTTGCGTTTATTGTTATGTGCGTCAAGTTTAATTACAAAGTTTGACCGCTATAATACAAAGTCAGATTTTACAGCAAAGTGCGTCAATTATTACTTATAAGCTAGTGCGTATGTTTCATTAGTACCAACCCTAATATAGGAATCGTAATTGTGCTGATATGTTATCTTCAGCTAAGTGATATTAAAAAGAGTTTCACTCCACTGCGCCCACGGACAGACGTGATAGTACCATATAACTTCTCGCACAAATCTACCGGAATCCAGAATAGAATACCATAATCTACGAGAATACCATAACATACCAGAATATTATAGAGGTCAAACAATCTGTGCAGCACGTACAGTAGATTACTTTATACAACGACACTCGTAAATCACAAGCTCTGATTGGTCAAGAGTCCATGTGCTATTATAGGACACACGCTCGCACGGCGTCAGCATGGGCGCGCGCTCCCATAACACTAGATAGTAACTAGATTTTAATTGTTGTATAAAACAAAGAGATCTCATTGTCTTGTGCTTCTGTCCTCTAATAGATGCAAGGATGACGTCACAGCGTGTCATGAACATCAGTCACGCAACTCGACTACGTCTCGTTGCGTACTTTTTGTTTCCTACACGCTGCGACGCCATACGTCCATCTATTATAGGACAGAAGTAGGCGAAAATTATATCTATTTGTTAAGTGGAAAATGATATATTCCTTAGTCATTTCTAAGAGACATTTTAATTTTATTTAAAAATACTACTTTCTACCGAACTGACTTTCTATGCATGCACGACTTTAGTAATTGGGCGAGAACGAAAACAAAGTTAAAAAATACAACCAAACTAAATCCGACTGTATCACAGTAGAATTAAAAAGCTGTCCAGACCATCTTTTGTGGCACACCAAAATTTCAAAAGTTACACAAATTCTTTTGAGCATGCGTAACTTTTTAACCTTACTATAATGATTATGGAGTCGTGTGGACCGGGCATCAAAACTTGAGCAAGTCATGGAAGCGGCAACGTCAGATGGTCTATTTTCATTGGTTCCCAGTAGATGAAGTTCTCTCTTGCCGCCCCTCTCCCGGTTGATGACGTCACGTTGTTCATTTCGCACACCATGGTAACACTATTGTGATTGATTGACACACAGGCAGGCAAGAGCTCACAGTACTGTAGACAGATGGTGACGTTATTTACTGAAGTCTCAGTGTAGATCACGTGGTCTCTGAGAAGGGGCACACTGCCTTCTGGGATTGAGTACACGACAGTAGTATAGCGAGCAAGTGGTTGAATTTTAGATTCTGTGTTACACAAAAAACCGACAAATGAGATAAATATATAGTTATCACCACGTACAGTATAGTTAAGATCGCAATTATAGATAGTGTTCTGTAGATACTACTGCCATATCTCACCTGTTCTGTAGATACTATTGCCATATCTCACCTTTTCTGTAGATACTATTGCCATATCTCACCTTTTCTGTAGATACTATTGCCATATCTCACCTGTTCTGTAGATACTATTGCCATATCTCACCTGTTCTGTAGATACTATTGCCATATCTCACCTGTTCTGTAGATAGTGTTGGCATATCTCACCTGTTCTGTAGATACTATTGCCATATCTCACCTGTTCTGTAGATACTATTGCCATATCTCACCTGTTCTGTAGATACTATTGCCATATCTCACCTGTTCTGTAGATACTATTGCCATATCTCACCTGTTCTGTAGATACTATTGCCATATCTCACCTGTTCTGTAGATAGTGTTGGCATATCTCACCTGTTCTGTAGATAGTGTTGGCATATCTCACCTGTTCTGTAGATACTATTGCCATATCTCACCTGTTCTGTAGATACTACTGCCATATCTCACCTGTTCTGTAGATACTATTGCCATATCTCACCTGTTCTGTAGATACTATTGCCATATCTCACCTGTTCTGTAGATACTATTGCCATATCTCACCTGTTCTGTAGATAGTGTTGGCATATCTCACCTGTTCTGTAGATAGTGTTGGCATATCTCACCTGTTCTGTAGATACTATTGCCATATCTCACCTGTTCTGTAGATACTATTGCCATATCTCACCTGTTCTGTAGATAGTGTTGGCATATCTCACCTGTTCTGTAGATACTATTGCCATATCTCACCTGTTCTGTAGATAGTGTTGGCATATCTCACCTGTTCTGTAGATACTATTGCCATATCTCACCTGTTCTGTAGATAGTGTTGGCATATCTCACCTGTTCTGTAGATAGTGTTGGCGTTGGTTGTGCTGCAATGTTCTCCGCCACTGCACTTCGGATTGCAGTCTTTCGGGCTGACTGCTTTCCCGTACCGACCATAGCTGACTCCACAGTTGCAAACAGTGTAGTCATTAATAGCAGCAAAGTGGAATCCCTTTGCCTTGCACCTCTGAATGCAAACATCCTGCGCAGAGACCGTACCGTTGAGCTCCGATTTGTCTCCCCAAAGGTCACGGCGCGAACTTTCCTTATAACAGCCGATGTATTGTGATAGTTTGGTCACTGTAGAGAAAATTGTGATGTAATTATTAGCATTCAAAGTTTGTCGGTCACTCATTCGTAATCGGCAGTGTAAATACCGAAGCATTGCCATAGGGTGTCTACAAAACGAAGACCTAAAACCTAATACCTAAAACCTGTGACCCTAAAGCTATACGACCCCAAAAGTTTGTTTTCCAAATGGCTACACAGCGCGGAAGTTTCATATGGAATCTGTGATCCTAATGAGGTAATTCAGCGAATTGAGGTAATTCAGCGAATGTTGTGCTTTTCATTGAGGAAATATTCTAATTCCTCAACCCAACATAAACCACTGACACTGTTTTGTGTTTGGCATAAGAGAAGTTTATTATAAAATCACTACAAACTGATAAATGAAAAACTAAAATAATAATAATAAACCTCTCTGCCACCCTTCACACAAAGCCCAGGGTGGGAGGGCGGGAAAAATATGAGCTTGATATATAAACGTTGAAAAGAACAAAGAATTATAGAGTGAAGCTGTGAACGTGTGCTAGCAATCAAGACTAGAGATAACTGAAATACAATATGCTGGCTTGAGCAATTAATCCCTTTAAGCTAGGTGCCCAAAGGGGGGTAAATGTGCGTGCCAATGAACTATTTTTAATCGCAGTGTCTACTTGCACGGCTTCCGGTAAAGGAGGAAAAAAATCTAGCTGCACGGCTGTCTCCCATTTTCTCGATTTTTAGCCTAAATAACAAGTTTCTGGCTTTAAAACACTCCCACGATTATTTAGAACAGACAAGCGATGATTTTTAGCCTGAAAAGCTATGCAGCGAGCGGCCCGCAAATGTTCGGCACAGTATGAACGAAGTGTGGAGTTCGACACAGTCGTTTTCGCCATATAACAGCCGTGCACAGAGAATAAAATTCTAGATGCACTGCCCTTTTTTCTTTTCGCCATTTTTAACCAAAATGAAAAGTTCTGACTTTAAAAACCTCCTAACGTTATTTAGAACCGTCAAGTGATGGCTTCGAGCTTGAAAAAAATTGCAAAAGGCGACATGCGAATACTCGGCGCACCACAGGCAGCCCAAGGCTACTGTAAGTGGTTTAAAAGGAATGTATGGGGGGAATTTTTATGTTAGCGAAAGAAGTGGAAAAAATATGAGTGAAATTCTCAAATCGGTGACATGAGACTCGGTTCAATTGAAAGTTAAGGTATTTTTTCAAAGTGTTCTGGCGCTGGATTGGCGGCTCGTCGATTTTTGCGAGTTTTATCGGGCCTCGAAGTAGATGTGTGTTCGAATTTAGCCGATGGAGTCCCCAGCCTTTCCTATTTTTATACAGAGTAAGAAACACAATTTGTGGCAGGCTTTAAACTCGCTCTACTGACATTCTATCGGCAAAATTGAAATAAAGGAAGACTCAAACACAATATTACATGGTCTAAAGTTTTATTTTTCACGATAAAGTCTTTTTTCGCTAATATATATATTCCCCCATACATTTCTTTATAAACCACTGACAATAGCCTTGGGCTGCCTGTGGGGGCATAATGAATGAAGCGTGGAATGCGACACAGCCGTTTCCGCCATCGATCGCCAAACCACATAGGCAACTTAAGAACTACGTTAAACTATTTTCTGGCGCTAATCTTTGGCTATGGATTACTAAGACTGCTTTTTCCACCAATTTCTGGACGATAGCCATCACTAAAAGCCAAGAAACCACTATTTTAATTAAAAAAATCACGCCAAAATATCTTGTTCGCTTCGAAAAACTCAATCTAAAATCAAAATATTGAGTGTATGAATTGTGAAGAATCGTTTCCAAAGGATCAGTGAAAAATATAAACTCACCGAAGAATTTCTAAGGCCAAGAGAGCATAAGATAAGAGAGGGACACTTTGGTATTACCCGCGCGCCATGTCGATTCCGAATCCGGCTATTGTTAGTAGCCACCACCCCACCACTGCGCGTGAGGATTTGCTCCTTTTATTTTGTCCTACTCCCCCGCGGGTTGCGTGTTGTTGTTTTGCCAACTCGATAGGAATGAAAAGAGATCATGTAAAATAACTCGGAAGAAAAAAACAAGTCTAACTTAAGTTACCAAGATTGGCAAATATACTCACAGAAAGCTAAATCCCTGAATAGTTTGACTGTTTTGTTTGTCTGAGCGGCGAAGTCAAATGAGAAGGAAAAAACCGACGAGCAATAAAATGGCTGTGATACTGCGTTTGATTCAAATCCCGACACCAGCTTGTATAATAACAACATAATAATATAACATATAATAATAACAACATCAAAGAAATACATCAATATCTCCCTCTTTATTTTCTTACTTTTACAAAAGCTCAGATTACTTCAGCTTGCTGGCTTTGATCATCACAAAAATGAAATCCCTCGTTACAAGGATAGTTTTATGAAATGTATTTTTCTTGGGTTCCTTCTCCATTCACCGGAATATTCACAAAAATCAATATTATAAATAATGTCTAACTTACAGATTTCGTATGACCATTAGGAAGATAATGAATGTTGAGAAACCACGAAGAAGCAGCAAGTTAGAGCAAAAACGGTGATTGAAGCACGAGGTTTTCCGCTCTTGATTTTGAATGAAGTCTCATTTTGGAAATCTTGCAATCCTCGAAGTACTACATCCCCTTAATAAACTGCAACTGCCCGTATGCTTGATGCTAGAATGACATTTTCGATGGTATTTGTGCAAATAGGGTGTTTTTTTAGGTTTCCTGTCACAAAATAGCGGCAAACAACAAGATGTAAATGCCAATGCGCGGGGGTAGGGTGAGTAAAAATGCTCACGCGCAGTGGTGGGGTGGTGGTTACTAAAAATAGCCGGATTCGGAATCCACATGGCACGCGGGTAATACCAAAGTGTCCCTCTCTTATCTTATGCTCTCTTGCTAAGGCCAAACAGTCCATAACAGAACATAACAACAAAACCAAAGTTTATGAATAGATTGGCTAAATAGTTATTGAAATCCAAATTTTGTCGATGTCTGTAGACAACTTGCACCCCAACAATTGCTGTGGTATCGACATTTTTCGAAAGAAAGATAAAGAACAAGTAAATAAAGTCTCAATTTGTAGAAAAACTTCTAATAATTTCGCAAAGCTGTTTATATTTTAGGCGCACTGTGACAGCTAAATGTCAAATCATTTGACAGAGATGAAACCTGATTGGTTGGAAGGAAATCCGATAAAATGATGTAAGCCTTGATTGGCCCACGTTTTCTCTGTGATGAAAACTTTCTACAACTCGACACAACTAGAACATGAAGCGATTTCCCGAATGAAGTGAGCGGGCAATTAAGATTTTGGAAGAAACACCCGAAAATGTTTACCGGGTGACATTCCGGGTTTCTGAGTTTATCGGCGTTTTAGGAAACGACCACCTGGAAACACAAGTAGTTCCCTATTTCCCCCCCCCAAAAAAAAAAAAATAAATAAATAAATAAAAAATAAGCTTATTATCTCATAAGGATCACCAAGAGACCATGATATAAGAGAACAAATCCCCGTCCAAATGCCGTCCATGAAAGCTATTTTTAGATTGCGCGAGCTTGTCAATCATAGCATCCATATATGGTTCATCGCGCCATATTTGGTTATGGGCACCTCACAAGCTAGTACATTTTCACAATTTTTTTTCCGCTACCTGTTTTATCCTTTCAGCTGCTTCTCATAGCTCATGATTACAATGCTACTCGTAGGGTGGTGTCCTGGTATCTTTTAGGTTATCGAACGGGAAGACGTCGGGGAGACGGCGAATTTGGAGTTCATTCAAGATGCATCAGGCTGATTCCTAAAAAGTTATTTTTCTCTTCAATACAGTGAGATGGATAACCTAGGCATTCTCAGTCTATGTTATGTATTTAATACAAGAAGGCCTTTATTTTTCTTTGATTTACAATATTTTTAGATGAATGAACTTCAATCAAGAAACCCTTGTCACCGAAATAAGATTTACTTCATTATGGAGACTTGAAATCTTTGTGAAATACCTGTCTTAATAACCACAATATCGGTGTGAATATAATGGTATTAAGTTCTGGATGTATCTTTTTCATTAAAAGGGAATTGGAAGAGAATTGTGTGTTGTAAACACAGATTTATGATTGATTGTTGTTTTATAATTTGCGAATCAGCCGTGAAAACTTTTACTGGGGAAGTTGATCCCCGAGCCTATAATCACGCACTCTATGCATTTCAATGTCTGAGAAACGGTTGATTGGATCCAGCGTACTCTATGGAAGATCATTTTCACAGCGTTTGTAAAAAATGATGGTTTTCGGTCAAAAAGATTTCCATAACACCCTTTGCCGGTTCACATCGCTCAAGATGTGATCGCGCGTAAGACTCATGTTGCTAGGAAACGTGAGCGCTAACCATTCAGAGGCGTATCTAAAAATAACTACTTTTTCTAAAAATAGCTTTCACGGACGACATTATTGGAGCATACCCTAATACGGGGGATTCGTTCTCTTACATCATGGTCTCTTGGGATCACTGATTTCACATGAAACTTGCACGCCGTATATCCATTTTGGGAAACAAGGTAGGCTAAATAATAACGTCAAAATTTTGGGGGTCGTAGCTTTTTGGGTCACAGGTTTTAGGTCTTCGTTTTGTAGACACCCCATCGCCATATATCCTTTGATTATAAACGCACTGACATACTTTCACGAATCTCGCAATTTGATTGGCTCCCGAACTCACTATCTATTGAGCCTTAGATAGTGAGTCCAGGCCCGTACCCAGGGGAGAGGAGGGGGGGGGGGGGTGCGACCGCATCCCCCTACAACGGCCGAAAGTTCACTTTTGGTTCACAATAGACGTGCTATTTTTTAGACAAAACTCAAAATCAAAAGCTTGATCACTCTGGTATGTAGCTAAATCCGACAATAAACGTCCCGCGGAGATACTGCAAAGGCATAAAAAAATCCCTTTTTGTTCTTTCGGAGGTGGTTGGATTTTTATCAGAGAACTGATAAAATTTCGCACCCCCCCCCCCTCGAAGAAAAAACCTGGGTACGGGCCTGCGAGTAGCGAAAAAGCGACGAAAAAAAGCGGTTATCTATTACTGAGAATTATTAAAATCGTCATTTATTTGAAGGTAGTAGTATAAGTGGATTTATACTAAAACAATTTTGCTACTCGTTCTCGTTTTCTATGAGTCATATAGTTAACTCGACGCTACGCGCCTCGTTGATTATCTTTTGACCAATAGAAAACTCGAACTCGTAGTATAATTGTTCAATAGAAAATACAAGGTAGTCTTTCCGACATGAATATCATCAAATATAAATAATCGATTTCGATTCAGCTATTACTTCCCTGATGTCTTCTCCCCGATAGACTTTCAAAGATTGTCTTAATTCCTGTAGATTTCTTTATTATTAAAATTATAAAAAATAAAAAAAATTCTAGTGTGCCTTATCATTCGAGGGTAAGAAGCCGCTGGAAAATCATTTGTTACCCCGAGAAAATGTTTTTGCGAAGATTTCTTCAGGAAGAATTCTCTACAAAGAACCTTTCCCGATTATAATCACCAGCTATCGATAGTCATTTCATGCATTTCGTGATTAGTAGTATGAAACGCATGGAAAGGGCCGCGAAAGAGGTAGGGAGGACGGTGCGCAGGTACTAGAGACAGGGGTGTGACCGAATCGTTTCAACAATGAAAGGCCACCACTTAGGATTAGGCATGCTACTCACTATCGTTCAACCAATGAAAAGCTACTTAGGATTGGGGATTACCAATTAGGACCAAGCGGGGGCGGCTAAGTGACACTTCCGGTCACGCCCCCTCTCCCAAGTACCTGCGCAACGTCCACAATAACTTTCCCACCCTCTTCTTTCCATGGCCCGTTCCAGGCATTACAGACTTCTATGATCAAATAAATAATACCATGGTCACCTCGGATACTTTTGTTTTCTGAGGGACGATAACAAGCGAAATTCCCTCGAAAACAATAGATGGTTCTCAATTTCCCTCATGCATTGTGATGAGGTAGATTTAGTTTCTAAATTTCCCTCATGTATTAATGATGAGGGGAATCTATAAAAAGACAAAATAATTTTTTGTCTTCTAAATTTCCCTCTACATCAGTGCATGCGAGACATTTAGAACCAAGATGCTTGCCTTCTAGTTTCCACCAGGGAAACAAATAGAACGCAGCTTCCTGATTAGCCCAGGAATAGACCCTGCGCGAAAAGACAAGAGTATTTGATTAAGTGATACCCAAACAACGTTAGACAAGTTGCATGTGGGATGATTTTGATTGTTGTACGCACAGGCTCGTACCCAGGGGGGGTGCATGGCGTGCGAACGTTCGCACCCCCCACCCACAACGGCCAAAGGTCCACTTTCGGTTCTCAATAGACGTGCTATTATTTGTATACAAAACTATTTAGCATCAGCTAGATCACTCTGGTATGTAGCCAAATCCGACAATAAACGTCCCGTGGAGATACTGCGTAGGCATGGTCGGATTTTTATCAGAGAAATCCCTTCCCACCCCCCGGAAAAATTAGGTCCACTTTTTCGGATTTCGCAGCCACCCCCAAGGAAAAATCATGGGTACGGTTCTGACGCTTGCGTGCTAATGACGTCAAAGAACTAAACTGTAGATAGGTAGAGCAACTATGTAAATGAACTGTTTGAATTGAGGGGTAAAAAGAACAATACAATGCCCTGATCCATTGAATCTTGTTTGCTCACCCAATCTAATATTACTCATAGTTGCGAGTTTATTTCCCCGGTGATCATGGTATCACAAAGTTATAGCATGGCATCTCTAGGAATTTAGTGATTAAATGTCCCCGCAACCTCGGGATGACTTGTCCCTCCGCCTGCGGCGTCTAATCACCGGCACGGATCGTAACCGGAAATCGAACCTAGAGAACCGAGTGAGAGGCACAGGCGCTACAGGGCGACGCTCTCCCAAAAGCGCCACCTGGGCTCCCAATTTTAAATTATTGTACATTTGGCACCTGTATTGCGTTTTGACACGACAAGGAGATTGATTCACAACACAAACTGGATTTCACCCAGAAAAAAAATATGGTGGAGCGCGCGTGACAATCTATCCCGCCAAATACAAGTCACCTTTCTTAAATTCTTCAGTCGAAGACAGAATTTACTAGCGCCGAGAAAAAAAAATTGTGTTCTCTCTTGTCTTTACGTCCACCATCAAGGGCGGTGAAGCAGCAGGCCCCCCAAAAGACAAAAAATAGGGTTATTATTATTATTTTTGAGGGGGAGGGGGAGGGGCAGGGAGAGGGAGAGGATGGGATGAATTGTGAATTTTTTACGGGTAGACACAAGTTACTCTTGATATCTGACAAAAACAGTGTGTGCAGCTATATGAACAGTTTTGCGGTTCGTTTTTCCTTCCTTACCGACTCTGTAGACACTTGCTCGCCACTGACCTCCGCACTTAAGGTTCGAGTTTCCGGTACATGCCTTAGAACAGTCGGTGTCACTTGCTTTGCCGTGTTTTCCGTACGAATTACCACAGAAACAGCTATTTGCATTTTGAGCAGCGGCAAAAATATACCCTTGAACTCTACATCTAAAAGATAAATGACCATTGATTTTATAGATATGTGATTCAGGGGTGGTAGACCATTCAGGCGTAATAGACCTTTCCGTGGTTTTAGACTATTCAGGTGTAATATACCATTCTGAGGTGGTAGACCATTCATGGGTGATAGACCATTCAAGAGAGAAAGACCATTCAAGGGTGATAGACAATTGAGGGGTGATAAACCATTCAAGGGTGATTGACCATTCAGGGGTGAAAGAACTTTCATGTATAAGAGACCATTTAGGGGGTGAAAGACCATTCGAGGGTGATAGACCGTTCAGGGGTGATAGACCATTCAAGGGTGATAGACCATTCAGGGGTGATTCACAATTCAAGGGTGAAAGACCATTCGGGGGTGATAGACCATTCAAGGGTGATATACCATTCAAGGGAGATAGACCATTCAGGGGTGATAGACAATTCAGGGGTGATAGACCATTCAGGGGTGAAAGAAATTTCATGTATAAGAGACCATTTAGGGGGTGAAAGACCATTCGAGGGTGATAGACCGTTCAGGGGTGATAGACCATTCAAGGGTGATAGACCATTCAGGGGTGATAGACCATTCATGTATAAGAGACCATTTAGGGGGTGAAAGACCATTCGGGGGTGATAGACCATTCAGGGGTGAAAGAAATTTCATGTATAAGAGACCATTTAGGGGGTGAAAGACCATTCGAGGGTGATAGACCGTTCAGGGGTGATAGACCATTCAGGGGTGATAGACAATTCAGGGGTGATAGACCATTCAAGGCTGATAGACCATTTAGGGGTGGTAGACCATTCAGGGGTGATGATGGAGAATATCTTTCTTTCTGGCTTTTCTTTCTGGTAAGTGCATCCTTAACAATGCTTCTTTCATCTTCTCAGTCGAAAATGGCTTCATTTATTTTTGATAAATGGCAGATAATTTTTTCATGTAGTTTAAGTGGATTGCAATATCCACTTACATTTCGATGCATTTAACTGGCGTGAGGTCTGAATATAATCCAGTATTGTACGGCAAATCACGGTCAGTGGTGTCTATGTAACATCCCAAGTATAGATCTAGGGGTACACCTACAAAAAGGACCATTCACAGTCGAACGAATTAGTCATGTGACAAGAACGAATGGCTTTCTTTGTAATACTTTTGGTAAAACAAAAACGTATCATAAAAAAGGCCAGAAACACTGGCTACACAGGCTCGTAGCCATAACTTTGTTTTCCCAAAAAGCGGACCATTTATTTTTAGCTCGTACTACCTCACATAATTAGAGCGGATCATCGGGACCCTTCGAACTCCCCTGACCTACTCCTACAGCTACAACGGCAGAAAACGGTTAAATGCAAGAGGAGTTTAATTCGTTTGTTTGGTACCTATATTAGTCGGGGTAATGCTTTTAGAGTCCAGCATTCTTGTTGAGAAAACTATACTTTGAGTATCTCTGGTTTTAATTTATGGGGCTAAATCAAGTTTTTTTTTAGATCAGCCTCTCGGTACTACTGTGGGTACCCGTGAAACATTCACGTATATAATACATTCACGTTTATAATTCATAAAAGACATTAGCGCCACTATCTGATCTGAAAAGAAAAAACGGTTACATCATAATCATGTCATTAAATTACACCTCTGTGTATATTTTCAATATATTTCCTTCACTTTTCTGCAAGAGAAACCATTGTGTCCCTCCCCACTTAACCAGCAAATAGCAGTCAGGGGCGGGTCCAGGATTTCTAAATAGGGGGGTGGATAATGGCCGGATAGATGGCTTGTATCTGATCCAGTGGTTCTTGATAGGTTACATAGATCTGACAATACTTCCAACTGAATTGAATTTGTCGCGTCAGCAAAGTCAAGCAGGCGATGGCACATGGACAGTACCTTCTCCGTAGTTTCTCAAACAAAGCGATTTTTATTATTATTTTTTGCTCAGAAAGGGGGTGGATATCCACCCAATTCACCCCCCTTGTATCCGCCCCTGGCAGTCGTTATATATATATTTTTTCCAAAATATTTATGACTGCACGTCCCCTCCCCAACTAATCAGATTGCCTGTTATGGTTATCAGACTTTCAATTTAATAATTTCTTTTGTTTAATAAAATAATGCTACAAGCATTTTGTCTCTTTTCTTTTATAAAACAAATAGAGAACCATGGCACAAAGGGTTACCAAGGTAGTAGTCTCATTTTTGGGGGGAGGGGGCAAAATTTGGGGGGGTGGGAGGGACAGGTAGAGGCTTTCAGGGGGAGGGGTGGGTGGTTGTTTCATGGGGAGGGGTAGGTGGTGGTTTCAAATTCTTAAGCGTTATTTATAAAAATGCATATGGGATTTTAAACTGTTCAACAAATTTATTGTCGGTCGTATACATACAACTTTAAACCCGTTGGTTCATATCGAAACATCCGCTCAGAAAAGTGTCCCACCCCCTGCCCCTCCCCTTCCGCCGTCCCCCTGGTTACTAGTAGGACGGCGACGGCAGAGGGAACGTTAACACCCAAAAAAGCTTTCATGCTTTGCGCACAATTCAAAACTAGTTTGGATAAATCTCACTCGTTTTTGTTGTACCCCAAAATTATAGACAAATCTAGAACCTCATTTCTACAATAGCAAACACGGATGGTATAGTTTTCAGCGCAGACGTTCCCGTCCTCGCTAGACCGTGAAACTTGGAGTTTTCACGTTGTTGTTTAAAGAAAAACGGCTGAATTTGAATTGTTTTTTGCGGTCGCCGTTCGCATTGCCGTCGTTGTTCCTTAATCATCCAAGACCTGGAGGGTACAAAATGCAGGTTGTAGGTCAGATGCAGGTTGAGTACAAAATGCAGGTCGGTTGCAGGTCGGGTGCAGGTAGGTTGCAGGTCGGGTGCAGGTTGAGTACAAAATGCAGGTCGGGTGATTTTACGGGTTTTTTTGCTTTCTCTATTTCATTCAATTTCTACGGCACGTGACGCGTTAAAATATTGAATACTTAGATTCTCGTTTATTACTAAGCAATTACGTGACCTTGGGAATAATACGAATATCTTGCCAGCGATTTGCTGCACATCAAGCAAACTTGGGTCAAGTAATGTATAACAGTATAAATATCTCAGTAAAAATTGTATAAGAACGTAAACCTACGAATTTTCCTCCGCTATATGTTTAACATACTGGTGCAACCCCCTTCCTCCCCTTCGAAAATGTCTAGATCCACCCCTGTTGTCCATTGGATTCAAAAAAGCTATATACTTGAAAGTGAATCATTTATCTAACAGATATAGTCACCACATTTTGGAGTTTGTTCAATTTATTTTTGGTTGATGAGCAGCAAATCACTGGCAAGATATTTGTAGTTTTCCCACGGTCACGTGATCTGTGACGTTACCACCTATACGTATTTTTTTCACTTGTCCATCTGACATTATACATTAATTGACCCAAGTTTGGTAGATGTGCAGCAAAGTCACGGGATTGCTTATGCTTAGTTATAAAAGAGAATCTGAGCGTCACGTGTGCCATAGAAATTGAATGAAATAGAGGAAACAAAAAAAAAAAAACAGTAAAATCACCCGACCTGCATCCGACCTACAACCTGCATCTCACCTGCAAACTGCAAACTGCATTTTGTACCCTCCTGCCAAGGCAGTGGCTGCAAAGAAAAGGGGGCCTTTAATAAATGGATGGAAAATGTGCCAACTGCCCCAGGCAAATCAATAAAAATATAGATTTAATTCTTGCAATTCAATGACCAGCTAATCTGAGCTCGAGCACTTCATTCTGTGTGAGAACTTCTAGTTCTATAGTTTGATATAATATTTAAGTATTTAATCGGTATTATTGTGGCAGTTTTATAAACTCTTTGAAATGATTGTCAAAAAGTCTTCAAAAAGTGGTATCCTGACAACATTGTGCTTTATCATTTTCTTTCGCCTGAACCTTATCTGTGATTTGTTTTAAAAAAACACGAATTTCTGGATGTCAATGGTGCTTGAGGCTGTGAGTTAGAAATACTTTTTGGGTCTCTGTGGAGAGCTCCAAAATGGCGCGTTTGTCGTTGTTGCTATATGGATAAATTCATTCATTCATTTCCGTACCTTAGCACCCCCAGTTTGATGATTTTATTACATGATTAAACGGAACGATTTAAGGTGACTGCAATGCAGGTTATAGATAATAAGGATTCGTGTAAAAAGGTACAGATTTTACATTGTTTGTACTTACTGCTAGTGACAACGACCGTCCAGATCATCTGAAGAGAAAAAAAAAATTGTTACAAAGAATGATGTTCAGGGGCGGATCCATGAGTTCCAAAAAGGTGGGGCCGAAGAAAGGGCTTCATGAAAGGTGGTGCCGAATTCATTGTTCTTCCTTGGATTTCCTTATATTTCTTGTTATTTTTAAGCCAAATACCTGAAACGATAGCTAGACTTAAATGGCACTTAACAAAAAAAGTGCCTCAAAATTCTAATCCAATTTTGATATTTTGTTTGTGTTTTCTTGCTAATTACTTTCATGAACTCTGTGCCTTAAGTTGAAGTAAACTTAGCTTATTTGAAACATTATCCGTCAATTCTATATAATTAGATATGTTGAAAGCCGTTTATATGGTAATTGTGTAAAATTTTCGTTATTGCATTGTTAAGAGAGGAAAGGCAGGTGCATAGAGAAGAATAGTTGGATGAAAAGATTAACTCTCCTTGAAAGATAACGAACTCTATGGTTTGAATTTAGTATGAATAACTTGTTAAGTAATAGATTTTTTTTGAACTTCGAGCAATGTATGGCCTAAAAACGTGTACCAACATAATGATTTCCATAAACCACTGAGTTAGTTTTGGTAAATAGCTCTCGATATGTTCTGAAGTTGAATCGAAATTCTTAGAAATAACTGTTTGAGAAATTATCTTCTAGAGAATCCAAATAACATTTTTATACAATTCCTGGGTGTTATGTTGTGCCAAACATTTTAGGGATATTTAGAAACAGAATATATAGGAATCTAAAACAAAAACTACAACGTGATTGCTGAACAAACTTCCCACCTTCTTCCCTCCGACCATACTTAAATATTGACAGAGATTTCCACCTTTTCCTTATTAAAGCTAATACCATTTGTCGAAGCCTGGGCATAAGGTAAGGCATACCTACAAGTCGATTTATTCTTGGATATTTTACCTTCAACCAGTTATCCTTAACTCTTCCTCTATGTTCCAATCGACAGAATATTATAGTAAAACTCCAACTTCTTGTAAATCTTAAAAATCATTGAGTCAATATTCATGACTCCTTTGTTCCCGAAAACCATGTTTATTAATAACAGCTTAACAAATAGATACTACAATATATATCACTTGTAACTATTGTTTAGAAGGAGAGAACTCTGAGTTCAGATAAAAGCTACGTTGCAACCACTTAGCTGTCCGTGTCTTCCCTCCCGCACTGCACTTTGGGCTAGTTCGCCCCTGACACCAGTTAAAACAACTTATAGTGGAAGATTACACATGATGTAAGTCTTTTTAAAGACACCGAACCAAAAGCTTTAAAGTTTTAATCTGTACTGCTACAAGAATTTTTGACCCCCTTAATCGGTAATTTGTATTTCTTTTTAGAAACCCCCTTTTACTAAAAATGTTTATATCCCACACGATAGCAGATGTTTGGGAAAGGAAAAATTGAGAAGATAGGAAAGTTTTTTTTTGTTCGGTATCAACAATTAGGTTGACAAATTTAAAAGAAACCTCAAGTACGATCTGCAACCAGTCATCAAAAGATCTTTAGAAAACCCCGGACCACAAACATTATAATACATTCTAGACTACCCAAATACGTACCGGTAGGAAAAGATAAATTATCCGCGCCAGTCTCATGTCGACTTATAAGAAAGTGAAAATAGTCCGTTTTGCATTTGAAAATATTGATATTGTTAGTAATGAATAATTCATTTTTTGTTTTGTATTAGTCTTAGCCAGCCTCCGCATTGGTCTCAACTGTTAATAGCGGAGCTCGCACTAAGCGCCGTGTGAGCGGAGCCGCATGTAGCGCGGTGAGGCCTGAAAACGAGAGAAGCGGACCGCCATGTTGGATTGGATTGTACTGAGCATGCTGAAACCAAGTAAAGTGTCGTGATTACAATCTGGTGTAATCCTTCTCATCCTGTAGTTAGACCCTACACATTGCCGACGAGGCTAAAAAACAGAATGATGAGTGATGAATTTGGATGGTTTCACGCGAGCCCCGCTTTCCCCGGTGAATTTAGAGGCATCAAATCTCGGCGATGAGTGGACGCATTGGCTTCAGAATTACAGCATCGCTACACAACTGAATAAAGAGGAGGATGTCGTGCAAAGAGCGACGTTACTACACTTACATACATACATACATAAACTTTATTTAAGTGTCAAGAGTGTTTAGCGGGTGTGGGAGTACAGAGATTGCTTACGGGATTACCAGGGGTTAAAACCAAGTGCGAAGTGCTCCAGGACATTAGTTCCCAAGTTCTGGTATCAAGCGAAGACTGATGGAAAGCTAAAACGTTCTAAAGTGAAGTTCTCGGCATTTGGAGGCGGAGAAATCCGTTGCATTGGGACATTCATAGAAACAATCACCTTGAGGGCAAGGAGATCACAGAAGAGACCTTAGTGGTGGATTTCAAGGGCCGCCACTGCTCGAAATGATTGCGATAACTCTACTTAATTTGATTAACGTTTACATAGTGACAACCGGAGATAGCTCAAAAGCTGATAAACTTTTGGACGAATTCAGCGATGTGTTCAGTGAAGAACTGGGAGAATTTAAGGGCTATGAGTATAAAGTGCTGGTGAATGAAGACGTCCCACCAGTGGCACAGCGACAAAGAGCAATACCGGCAATGCTGAAAACAAAGATTAAATGGAGCCGATGCTTAAGAACGGTGTGATAGAAGAGGCATCTGGTGCATCTTGGGCGTCGCCCATACACGCCGTCTACATGGACAATGGCGGACTCAGGGTGTGTTAATTTGTGTGAAGTGAATAAGGCTGTGATCAGGAAAAGATTTCCAATTCCCCGGATACAGGATTTATTAAGGCAGCTCAATGGGGCTCAAATGTTCACAACATTGGACTTGTGTAAGGCATATTGGCAATTGAAGTTAGCGGAGGAATCACGTGATATCACTGGCATTCGGGTTAGCCACAGCGCCTGTGGCGTATCAGAAGATGATGAGCATCATCTGCTGAGGGTTACCAGGTATGCTGGCATATTTCTATGATGTTGTGATTTACGTGAAGACTGAGGTAGAACACTGGGACAATTTAAGGCGGGTATTGAGTGTCTTTGAGGAGGCTGGTCTCAAACTAAATGCATAGAAGTGTATCATTGGAGTATCAAACTTACGTCATGCATGTCGACCTCTTTCTTCTCGTATCTTCTCTTTTTCACTTATCTGGAATATCTAATAGGCTGGTGTGTCTGAACGTGCATGGTCGAGTGGTAGTGATGCGCGGGTTGGGGTATCACCGAGATACGTCGTGGGCCCAGGCTTGTACTCTACAGCAAGCGATAATTTCTGTAGATACATTCGCATTCGCTGCAGAATCTTGGGGCAGGTAATGACAGGCTTCTTGAAGATCGTAACAAGGGGCTTGTGACCTGTAAGGACTCTATGATTTTCTTTGCCTAGAATGTAGTGTTCAAAACGTTCAGTTGCATACACAATGCTAAGCGCTCTTTCTCTATTTAAGCATAATTGCGCTCAGTCTGCGTGAGCGCCCTAGAGGCATAGGCAATAGGGTGTCCCACTTGTGTAAAGACTGCCCCCAAGCCTACGTTGGATCTGTCGCTTTCAATGGTTACCTCTTTGTTGACATCATAATAGTGTAATACCGGTGCTTTGGTGATCATCATCTTCATCATCATCTCAAAGGCTTCCTTGTGCTGTGGCAGCCAGTCAAACACTGCGTCCTTGTCAGTTAGACGTCAGAGAGGTTCTGTAACCGTGCTTAGCTGCGGAAGGAATTTAGACAAGTAAGTGACAACACTAATAAGGCGCTGGATGCCAAAAATATCAACAGGTTGCGGCATCTTACAGATGGCTTTCACTTTTTCTGGATCAACAGAGATTCCGTCTGCGCTGAGGACATGTCCTAAGTAAGTCACCCTGTCTAACTTGAGTTTGAGCTTCTTTTGGTTGAGCTTCAGGTTGTGTTCTCTGCATCTATCCAGTAGGTCTTTGAGAGCTGCATCATGACATGCCATTGCTTCTTCTTCTGTTTTACCCGTTCCATAGATGATGATGGCATCATGAACTACTGCGATGTTTGGAAGGCCTTTAATGCATTCATTGATTTTGTGTTGAGACTCTTCTAGGGCGGACTTGATCCTGAATGGCATTCGCAACAACCTGTAATGGCCATAAGGTGTCCAGAATCTTGTGAGGTAGCTTGATGGCTCGTCCAAGACAACTTGCAGGGATCCATGTTTTGCATCGACTATTGAGAATACCTTGGTATTGGTCAGTTTGGGTGACACTTCGTCAATATTTGGAGTTGGATAACGGTTTCTATTTATAGCCTTGTTCAACTCAGATGGGTCTAGGCATATTCGTAGCTTGTTTGGTTGTCGGACTACTACCATACTGCTTATCCATGGCGTTGGAGTAGTTACTTTATTTTCTCAAGATCCTTAATTTTTCTTCTTCAACTCATCCTTTACGGGAAAGGGACACGCCTAGGATTGTCCTGCTTGGGTTTCACAGTTGGATCTGTTCCTATGTAGTATGTACCCGGAAGCATTTCAAGTCCACTTAAGACATCCTTGTAGTCATTTAAGACATGCTGTATTGTCAGGGGGTTCTTTGGACCTGGCTCGATTGGTGCACAAATTCTTCCTTAAATTCATAAAGCTTAAGGGCTTCGCAGACTCTGCCTGAGAGTAATGACGTTGGTGCTTCTTTGATTACCTGGAAGTGAACCTTACTTGTGATACCATTTGCTGTGCATTGAAGGTTGAATTGCCCCATGGGTGTGATGGTTGACTGATTGTAGGCTCGCAGCACAGTTTGGGACCGTTTGGGTTGCTTCTTGGTCAGCTTATTGTGTGTTCAGCATATTGCTCCGGTATCAAGCTGAAATTTGATTGACTGCCTGGCCGTCTCATCTTCTGTCACAGCTAACACTTGTGCAAAATACTGCCTTTTCTTCTGGTTTGACTGAATAGAGCACTCTTCTAGTTAGTGTACGTCTTGTTTACCTCTTCTAGTCTGCTTGTCTGGCTAATGTTGAGACTGGTTAGTCTTATGATCTTTACGAGTGGACATGCAAACTCTAGCGAAGTGATTCTTCTTGCTGCATTTACTGCAGACCTGCCCAAATGCTTTGCATTTTCCAGCGGCATGGCTGTCACCACAGTACTTGCATTCTGTGATCTGCCTCGGCTTTGATTTGGACTTGTTTTGCTTCGTATAGTGGACGGTCTCAGTTGGCTCCATTTTGTGAAGCTGTCTTACTGCCATTTCACTTGTGTGACAAATGTTTATTGCTTTGTCCAAGTCTAGTTCTTTTTCTCTTAGAAGGCGTTCTCGGGTGTCACTTTTGTTAACCCCAGAAACAATCCGTTCCCTTAACATTTCATTCTCAAGAGTAGTGTACTTGCATGTTGGCAATGCGATCTCTGAGTCTGTTCAAGAAATGGTCAAAGCTTTCACTGGGCTCTTGGACGGTGGAAAATGACAAGTACCTCTCATATATACCGTTTATCTTGGACTGGAATTTCTCACCTCATTTCTCCAGAATAGATGTGGGGGAATTTCGTTCATTATCGGTGAGGGGCAAATTCTTGTGAATTCTGTAGCAATCTTTGCCCAGTACTGTCAAGAGGGTCGCAGCACGATTGCATCCGATTTCGTGATTAATTCCGTCTCGATAATATAGTTTTCCCAGCTGTCTTTGAATATTCCCAGTTGGTGGCCATATCTCCCTGCATTTCAAGGGGTTGGGGCGTTGGAAGCGACGACTTTGCCATGTTGTGAAGATCCAATGCGGTCTGTAAAATCCAAGATGGCGGCTATATGTGGTCTGCAAATGCCGAAATGATCGCCAAAATCACTATTCACGCTGAATACATTAGAGAAGACTAATAAAATCAGTGATTATGAATATACTAGTGGGTACCCGTGAAAGATTCTCGTTTATAATTCATAAAAAACATTAGAGCCACTATCTTAACACATTGACCCCTCAACCGGCCTGTACCGGCTTTGGCAAGTACCCACAACCCAAAAAATTCATAAATGCAAACTAAACACAACAATATGAAGATACTCAGGCATCAGTCTAAGGGATAAATGGTCTTGAAGATGTTATGATCGGACTACAGGGTTCAACAAGCAACAACTTTTTGATAACGCACATGGCAAGCTTACATAACAGTAGTGAGTCACGTGGTGGCGTGACTCCATATATGGAACTACTCACAACAGAAGATATGCATCCAACCAAGGTGATAGCAACTACTCTTTAGCCAAATAATAGCTCGGGTTCTTTGACAAATTTCAAACAAGGAACAAAAAGCAGAATCACCCCTCTCAACAAAAAAACTCAAAATATCACACAAGGGAGAGAGATCAGCAAACACAGCCCAAGACACAAATAGATACCTTTATTGTGATCTTGCAGGTCCATTTCCATGGCCTTAAAACACAATGTCCACTCCTTGAAGGCTTGTGAAACCACTTGGATGCCATTACGGATTGCAAAGCATTCTGTGAGATTCAGGGAAAAATTCACGAGGGGAGGGCCAGTCAAAACGCCTCTCCAAAAAGTCAGATGTTTTTTTTAACCTCGAAGCCAAACAAATCAAATCTGGAATTAAGGAGAGCTGTGTCGATTCATTTATTTTCTCATCAAGGCAAAGCCAAACAAGAAAAATTCACCATGAATCCACCTTTGCTTGCAAATATCAATAAGCACAGCACTTAATTTTGCCCCAATAGACTTCAGGGACAAGGGATTAGAGATGGGACCGCAAAGCACTGCTGGAAAGCTAGGATAGCGCTGACTAGGTGCAAGGTATTGACTTTGACGGGCTGTATAAAATTCAAAATAAGGTGGGAGGTATCTGTTTTCAGTCTGGTTTTTTTGTAAATTCATTTAAAAAATAGCCAGGAGTCAATGGGTTAATCAACCACCCATAGATGTTAATCAAAATAACTAGGCCTATTTAGACATGTGCTGTGAGATACACCAGTGGACTGGATCACATATATGCCATTTCTAGCAAGTGAATATCTCAGGTGAATAGCCTTTTTATAAAAACAAATGCCCTAAAAACCATCAAATTCAGGCAAGGTTTTGTAAAAAGATTTCTTTGACTGTGAATATACAGGAAAGTATCAAAAGTGGGTTGACACTGCTGCTTTGAATTTATAATGGTAATTTTTGTATGGAATTTGGGCTCCCTGTGGTTTCCCCAATGGTTTTAACATAAAAAATATATCTGTTAGAATATCAGCCATAACTTAACGAGGCTTGTTTTTCTATCATAAGCAGAATTTGCTTACACTGTTGTATGCACCTAAGTCGAAAGTCAAGTAGATGCTCCATAACATAATCCCCAACAACCTTAGAGAGAACAAGCGTTAAGGATATCGGACGAAGATGTTTATATACGTCATTTATGGGCTTCTGTTTTGGTACCGGGGCGATATCAGCATCTTTCCAATACTGCGGGAGTCGAGCCTCCCGAAAGGAGCTTTTAAGAATATCAGTCACCGACGTGGCCAGTAAGTCCGCACTCTCATTCAGAACCCAACCAGGGATGCCATCTGGGCCAGATGCTTTGCGTGGATTTAAAGCAGAGAGCTTCTGAAGTACTGACAGTTCTGATACCTGGAGTGCGTCGTCCGGAGAGATATGTGCGTGTGCGGAGGGGTGGGAAGGGATGAAATTACTCCCATTGGTTCAAGGAATGCCTCGTGTTCGCGATTTTTCGACAATGTCATCAGCGATATGATGAAGCAAGTTTGTAATACCACCGACAGGCGCAGAAATACCACCAAGCTTCTTAATCTCCCGCCACCAAGTAGCAGGTTTCAGGGGCGTAGCCAGGGGGGTGGCCTAGGGGGCCCGGGCCCCCCCTTTAAACAGCCAAAAATACAGTGAATGTATGAGACATTATCTAAAATACAGGAAAAAATGCCTTAAAAGTACCTTTTGGAACCCCTCCTGTTAAAAATCCTGGCTACGCCGCTGGGTTTACAGCCCTTGAGGCATTCAACTTAAGAGTTGTAGAATTTGGCGCGACAGACCTTCCGCTCCCTGTTAACACGATTTCTAAGCAATCGATAACGGTCTTGGTCTCCTTGAGCTAACGCTTTCTGGCGATTGTGAATAAGGCGTTTTAGCTTTTCATTAAACCAAGGAGGGTTGAATGGAAAGAGGAGGTTCAAAACCGGATCCAGGCTCGTCAAAACCAGGATGTTATTACCGCGCGTTGAAAAAGTCAATATTTGTTTGAGTTTAAAACTATTGCAAAGGCGCGTTTTTTTTTGCATTAGGGTTTTGTTAAAAACGCCCAACAAAATCAACCCGCAGCCAGTAAAACAAGCCTCGATGGTGGTAAGACATTCCAACAAATAGTTCAACGTGGGCAAATCAGGGTCGTTTGGGGAATGGTAAACAGCACCAATAACTATACTAGAGATGCCTCTTGTGAGCCGGTTTGGCCGAATTTTAACACGTCTAACTTCAAAAGACTCGTCCATAAGATCGGATACTCGACTTTTTGGTGTAAAGGCAGACTCCACCATGCTGAGCGGTTGTTCGATCACGGCGGACAACCTTAAAACCAGAAATGGCGATAACATTGTCGTCAATATGCCCTTTTAACCACGTCTCAGTAATGCAAAAAAAAGGCCGAGTTTGCATAATTAATCGCTCGTCGAACTTTGTCGATCTTGGGAGCTAAAGACATGACGTTTGACATGTAGGAAGCTGGGACGAATTCTGTCGATGGGACTTCAGATGACGGCTTTGTTTGAACAGGAACAATGCAGTTTGCTGGATTACGATATTAAGCAGACGATTTTGCACATTTCGTTTCACGGGTCGCTGATCCTGGTGAAATGACTTGAATGAAATGCCGGCGATAGCTCTCCCGATCTTTCAATTGACGGCCAGCCCGTTTTCCGCGATAACTCGGCCATTTTTCCGCATAGTGCCGTTCGTGAGTTGTTAACTGAACCATACTCAATGATAGTGAATGTAAATAGTTATAATATAGTTGAAAAAGGGTTTAAAACTGGGAGCGTTCAAAACCCCTTGCGACCATGAAAGGCGTCCATAAAAGGCTACAGTAAATGTAGACAATCTTAAAAGAACTGTTTTTATTAGTCCAATTTTACAAGATATATATATTTTTTCAAAATATTTTTTAAACAAACTCTTTAAATCAAAGCGTTTCCACAGAGTTTCTTAAAAAGAAATAATGTGAAATGGTCGAAGATTATTAATAATCGTCTAATTTTCTGTTAATCTATACATATTTAATCACGGCAATTTTTAAAATAGTTTTCTATAAAAATACAAATCTAAATATGCACGAATTGACAACCAACCGAAAAAGTTATGTTGCCCGACAATTGTCAAGTACATAGACAGAATGCAAACGTTTCGTATTTTGAATAAAAAATACGTACGAGAAAGCTTTTTTGGAATGTATTTCAAACAATTTTCTAACGGATACTTAGTTGAATGAAAGGGTCGTTAAACAAATAAATATATACAATGTTCTAGCTGGTATACAATTCAACAAATAACAAAGAATGAAATAATTCATATAATTTATATGTCGTATTTAAAATTCCACTTTTGAAATTACTTTTACTTGTAACCCTTTTTCGAGTTCGGAATCATTTTGTAAATTTACGTTTGTTAGCATTTTTCATTACTTTATTTTATTTTTCAATAATTAAAAAAAATATTCAAAATTTTAGTTCGCTTATTTGAATTCTAAATGTTACCATGCAGCGAAACATTCTAATCACATAATACTGCAATAATGGTCCTTTCAATAACACCGAACTACTCTGTTATAATAGGTGATTGGTCCAGAAATATTACCGCTAAATTGAGAAATTTGAATTTTGAAATAAAGATATAAAAACATCTGCTCGAAGTTGAGAAATATTAGGTCCTTTCCATAAAAATGACGACGAATTTTTAATATTTTCATGTTTGATAGAGATTGTGTCTTTAATAATTGTGGAAAAATTATAATATTTCTTCGCTTTCATTCCACCAAAAACGTTAAATAGAAGTCACGGCTATTGAACGTCTGTCAACTTCATAAATAGCGTGGGGCCGAATTCTTCGCATCGTACGGCCAGGCAAACATTTGGGCAAATGGATGCACCACGATGGCAGAATATCCGTACAAGCCTCACGAAATTTACTTATGCGCACATAATAAATCACTGGTTTCAGTGTACAATTCAAGTAGGCTAGCCACAAGAGTAACACACTTAGTTTGTAGGTCACAGTGCTTGGACCACGCAACACCAAATAGAAGCGAAGTATTGTATACGGCATACAACAAACGACAAACAGCAGAAATAGAATGAGAATAGTTGTGAACGCTCGAGTTTTGAAGCTGTAATTTATGTCCATTCGACCAGGCCGGTGCATTTTTGTAGTCATCATACCACTCGAGATAGGCGGGTGATTTTGTATTCGGGTAGAGTTACGACGCACTGTCCGCAGAATCCAGAAATAGCAATAAGCCATGATAACAAACGGGATTAAAAATGCTGCAGATAGGTAGAATAGGCTGTACGATAGGTGGATTTCTGGGTGAGATGGATACGCCAGACTGCACTGGAGTTCATCGAACACATACGCGAATTTCCCCCAACGGAACAGAGGGGGCACTGACATCCCAAACGCCACAAACCAAGAGACGACGATATAGATTTTGGCTTTCTGTGGAGTCAAAGTGTCTTTCCTTCGTACAATAATCAGATATCTATCAATGCTGATTGTAACAAGCACGAGGGTCGCTTCAGTCACGAGAAACGAGTAGAGTAGCGCATTCACTTGGCAAAATTCTTGCCCCAGAATCCATCCTTGAGTTACGATAGTTAGGAACGCAAACGGCATACACACTAGTGTTGTCAGCACATCAGCGAGAGCTAGACTAGCTAGAAGAAGATTTATCGCCGATCGCATTGCCGGCTTCTGGTATACAATGTAACAAACAATAGAGTTCCCAAAAACACTAACACCGATCATAGCTATCATCAACAAGGCAAGCGACACAGCGAACGCCGTTTCATATATCCATGATTCGGAGCACGAAATCGCTGAACTGTTTGAAGGGCTTGATGTAGAATTCGTGTAATTCTTCTCGACATAAAAAGGAAAACCAGTCGGCCGTGTTGTAGTGTTCCAAACCATATCAGAAATTTCGGCGGTCAGCTTTTATATGCTTTGAAGCCGAGCGCGAGACGCGTTATTTGCCTTTGTTTCTTGCCCGTTTGAAGCAAACCTTTAAAATCATAATCATTGCAAGTTTACCCCAGCTAGGATACACCAACAGGCAATTAATTTCACGCTTATAAGCCTCAGCGAAGCGGCGAGGGATTACGGTTAGCCATTATCCTTCGACTTTTGTTATGACTGTGACTTCGGGCTCACAAGCGAAAAGCGAATGGTCGCTAAGCTCAACTCCCTGTCACCACTAGAAACGTGATGGCACATGAGGATGTGTGCTTGAATTAAAATTCGCTTAAATCTACTATTGTAATCACCTTGGAGTGGCTTGAAAATTGCTTTTGTTTCATCCAATTGCATTCGGAAAAAGGCACGCGCCAACTTATACGGTCGATAAATTTTATTGTTAATTTTGTCAAGTCTTGACTTTAGTGCAAAGTGGCAATGGTTCTTTGGGACCGTTAATGTTATGTACCCTACTTTTTCCCGCCTCAATAATTTCAATTTCTCTGTACTGCTTTGCAAATGTTAATTGTTCTTTTTTTACTGAATTCGGAATTGTGTCTCCCCTCACAGTTGCTCGCATTTAGTTGTATTAATAATTTTAATTCAAAATCTTAATTTTCCATGCTTTGGCCGCTTTAATTTACAAAATCTCGAAGATTATGGTGTTATCGACAGAATCTCCTTAAAAATACACTGGGGTCTATTTTATATTACACAACCACACATTCTCAAGGAAATTAAAGCCTCGATAATTCGAGTACTTTTGAAAGTAATATTTAAATATGCATGCGACATGTTATGAATTTCGTTTGCAAATTTGCGTAACAATAATAAGAATTTTTTATCGCGCAGAGTTGCATAATAAAAGTATACCCACTATCCTAAACAGCAGCTGCAGCAAGTTTGCCATATAACGGTTTTTGTTTTTATCTATTTTACATAGGCGCACTTGGTACCTTAATGTTGAAGCTCTCATTTGAGAGATTACCGAGATAAAAATGTATTAGAGACAAGATCCTCGGCTTTCTATGGTTTAATTTATTTGCCCTAGTGCTATCGGAAAGGCAATATTGTTAATAAATGTACACAGTTGTAATCTAGGCAAAATAGAAATAATATTTTGTTTCATGGTCACCGCCGCCGCCTTTTCGTTCAGCAATTAAACAAGTTTTGCTAACTTGATGTTTCTAACTTGATGTTTTCTAAAGGGTTAAGTTAGTGCTAAAAAAAGTTTAAACTCTTTATATTATAACTCATGGAAGTTTAATGAGACAAGCGAGAAGGGAAATATCTTATCATATCCCATCCCTAGGCATTATTATCCAGCTTAGTCCCAGGCGTTCTATCGGGTTTTCTGTCCACCTGTCTCTAGGGTCTTCTGGGTAATTTTCAGACGCCATATTAAAAATTGCTTTTTCTGGTTTTCTGTGTTTACAGTCTACGGAACAGATGCCCATTTGCATAAGCCACTGTCCGGCGTCCTCGATTCCATGCGACTCCATTTTCTGCTATTTGTCATGACAACAGCCCACGCTTTGACGAAGACGATGTTTTGCGAAGTTTTATCACAGGTAGCCCAGGCAATGGTTTTGAAGCTTGTTCGTAGCTTGGAATCGGCGGTTATTCTTAGAGGTAAAACGAGTGGATTGAAGTCGCGATTTTTTGTGAAACATTGCCAATAAAATTGCCTTAAAACTTAGAACATTGTCCAACGGCGGCGGTCAAGGATTCAAATGGCTGCTTACTCGTTTTAAAAAATGGCTAGCGGCCAGGTAAAATGATTTAGCTCGGATGTTTTGCCACATATCGAATGTTATAGTACCCTGGCATAGGTCTGCAAGATAAAAATATTTCGTTTGTTGTATTTTCCTGGCGAATTTCGACGGTATTTGAGTGCTACCGAAATAGGCCTTAAACCTTGTCTCTTTCCTTAGTAGGTATCAATGAGAAAAGTTCTAACTCACTAAGTTTCACATTTTTGGTACATCCAGTCATAAGCAACGTTAAAAGCCGAGACTCACAGCATAGCTAAAACTGTTTTTTTACTTAATCTGAGTGAACTCTGAGCACATATTTCCACCTGGTTTTAAATATATTAAACGATTACGAGCTTGTATGGTTTTACCGTCTCCAAACCGCAAAGCACTCATGTAATTATATTCTAAATATCTCGGAAAGGCGTGGAAATCGCTGGAAAGTTTGTATTGGACGTTTGCTAAGAATTCCTTCAGGAATTTGTGTGGGAGGACTGATTTCCGTAGCACCCTTCATTAAGAGCAATAAGTCCTTTAATAGCAAAGACATGCAACGACAGCCAATAATTATGTTTGCTTCTAAAAACATTTTTGGTACACCTTGTCATAGACTCGTTTTATGAAAATCATGTACAATATATGAATCTCCAACTAATAAACTCTCGGTGTGTGAAGGATGGGCTCCAGATCCTAACGCGTTAAAATAGGAGGATAAATTAAAAAGTGTGTCATTAACTCAGTCTCGACTAAATCTTTGTTCTATAGTGCAAGAAAATGGTGCATAAAAAGTGGCGGATCGTTCAAATTTATGGAACATTAATGAAATTTGGCACAGTCATAGAGAAACTCACACTGAGCAATTCTGGATGTGGACCCCCCCCCTAAAAATGTATACTTACAGTTTTATAGAGGTGGAATCAATTTACCTGAAAACCTGAATAAAACCAATACTTCTCATGTTACGATCACAAAACTTAACCCAGTGATGGATATTAACATAAACTACAGTTTAACGAAAAAATAAACCGCGCCCCCTTGATACTTACAGTTTTAGGGGTGGAATAAATTATTCCTACAAGTAGCATTAAACCCACTACCATTTATTGTACAACTTTCGAACTCCACATAATTGTAGTACTCTTTACAAAACTTCATTCGAGATATGGACCCACGCCCAGATGTTATTACTTACAGTAATACTAGAGATGAGAGGCAAATTGCTTATATAGAGTGCCTTTCCAATACAAACTGAGAGCTAAGATTCCATATACTAACTCATAATGGTATATTGCAAGATATTCCCAACCGTATAGCCACGCCCCTATTGTACTTACAGTTATACCAGAGATTACATGAAGGAGGTATATCGCTTATAAAGAGTGCCTTTCAATACGATTTGCGAGCTAAAAATCCACACACTTAATTATATTGGTATATTGTAGGATATAGTCGAGCGTATAACCACGCCCATATAACACTTACAGTTATACTAGAGACAGCATAAGCGTAATATATAACATACATATAGCACGCTAATAATGATCAATAAAAGCACAGAATTGTTGTTCGACAGGAGTGATCTTGTTGCGTATATAATACCACGAGGTGACAAGTGTACTTACAGTGCTATCGGAAATGAGATAATTGTTATCATTAGCTGTGAATTGGACTTCTCCGGGTGCAAGTGTGGTGAATAATTGCGACGTTGAAGAAATGGCGAGGGAGGTGTTGAGAGAGTAATCGGAGCACTGCATATTCAAAATGGAGCACTATCAACCTGCCAGTCATAACGGTAGGAAGAGCCACTCCCAGTACAAATCAAATGCAGAAAAAAGGCATAACTTCATTGTAAAAAGTTGAAATACCAAGCATGCATACTGTATGTGCTAGTTGTAAAAAGACACAGACCTTTTTCGAAATCAAAATCGTCTGGGTTTTTTTTCGTACATTATGCATTATCAAACCTGTTAACATCACTTTTTAGTATTTTTGCAAAGTACTGGCTATTATGAAGCTCTAGGGCCTCGGACGTATTTGTTTCAAGACTATTGATTAGGAACGTGCATCATCGATTATTTTTTTATTTGACTTGTTCCATGATCAATTAATTCAGAACTGTCTTTGATAATGTCTTTACTCAAACTTTTATGTATGTGACCAGACCTCGTTCTTTCGTGGAAAAAGTAAAACGAGTGTACGGAATGTCTGGGAGGCGTTCCCAGAGGTCTCATCGGCTTTGACTGCCTTATCGGACCTTCCGAACAAGGAAACAGTTCTGGCAAGCATCGGCACCCTTGAATGCTTTGTTGTCCTCCTCTACTCCAAGATGAGCCAGCTCTCCTCGGTGAACGACGCCCGGAAGGAGATGGTTGCGAGGAGATCCCGCCTATCCCGCAGGAGGAAATCCCGCCTACATTCGCCGCCCTTCTACAGCACTGCAAGAGAGCGGCATACCAGGCTGGCTATTGCCGGGCGCAGTCTCTCGTGGTGCAGCCTGTCATGCCCTCTCCAGCCGATTGGGGCTGGGAATCTTCCGACAATGACACCTGGCGTCCTCTATGGAGCCTGCTCCCTCCAATGTCAACCTGTATCAAGCTGGTAAAGTGCGGCTGCCAGCCCGATAAAGGCTGCAAAAGGAGATGCATCAAGACGGGGCTTAAATGCACTGCTCTGTGCAGTGGGGACTGTGAGTGGCAATGAAACAGAGACAGGTATGAGTTTAATTGGGTTCTGGAAACTAAAAAACTAAACGGCTTACTGAAACGTTTTTTTTTATATCAATAGTGCTTCTCCGGTGGAGACGGGAACAGATGTTGAGCATGTGGGTTGAACAACCCACATGCTTATGGGACCCCACCCCAGTAAAGTATTCTTCAGTATATTGCCTATTCTTCGTTTATTATTGGTGTTGCGGTGAACTTAATGATTATTTTTAAATGCAACAGTCAATTAATTTCAGCTTCCCAGCTTTTTTAAAGAAAGTTTCAATTTGTTTCATCTCATCTAGAACTGTTAATGCCATATGGGCAATGCCCTGCACGTTGTTTGTATTTTGATAGACCAGTGCGGAACATTACCATTTTTGGTTATATTTGATAAACAATCTGATTAACCAATCAGAGATGAGTATTACTATGCCCAGTCTCACGCGGACACGCCTCAACTCAGAGTGGGAAAACAAAATGGCGGTTCCGTTGAATCGGGAAATTCATGTTGAACGCCGCTTTTTAACTCTCTGCTAGCAGTGATTTCTTCTTATCTGTTTAAGCAGGGATTTCACCGACTCAGTGCGTCATATATACCCTATTTGTGTTGTTTCTCATCGGCAACAGACCTCATTTGCAGGGTTATTTTTACGACTTCACCGAATCGTACTATAATGAACGCGGAAGAGTAAGCCACTGCTAGCAGGCTATAACATTGATCACCAATTATCTAGTTGTACGTTTCATCAAGTCATACAAATGCACAAAATTTCCCTGAATTTATCTTGCTTTCGCACTCGGAATGAAGACACTCCAAGAAAAATTTTAGCTGGGATATTGAAACTAAAATGAATCTTATACAGAATGGCAGCGAGTCTCTTTAAAAAAAATGAAGCTAAATCGTATACAGATTGGCCGCGAGTCACTGTTTATTGTATGCAATTTAAAGAAACTACATGAAAGTACTGTTTAAATGTTTATATTTGATCCTGGAATAAATAGATTTGCTATGATCAGTAAATCTCAGGGATGGCAGTCATTATTCATTGCTGCATTACTTTGCTATTACTCGTTGTAAAAAAAGTCCTTACCACAAATGCTCACATTATGGCTTTTTTATAAATGGATTCTAGAGGGGGCACTTGTTTGAGGGGCTATGTAATGTGCTTATTCAATGAGGGGTGTATGTATACCTCAGTGTCAGAACCATCCCCAAAGGACTTCATTGTATCCAGCTCTGTTTTCATCATGATTCATTTTATTAAAAAAAGGAAGTTTTGTGACACAAATCGTGCTTTTAATCGCTTTTAATTTAATTTAATCGTGCTATTAAAATATACAGGTTCTAACACCAAGTTAGAGCCATTGAGGGTGTATTTCATTGTGTGTGCAGTCAAATGGAAAAAGCCATAAAGTGTAAACTAGGGTGAGGAAAAGGCATGGTAAGGGCAAAGGGGTGGTGACTAAGGGTATGTCTAATTGGGGGTGCTGACACAGGTTGTGAAGATGAAGTAAACTTGTACCATGTTTGATTACTAGGCTTGGAGATAATAGGAGAATGGGAGTATAGTCATACCCTGGGTACCAGAGGCTCCAAGCTTCACTAGAGCAGATATCATATGGAAAATATCTATTCATATTTGGTGATACTTCAGGCTTATTTTTTTTCTCGCCAGTCTCTATTATATGCGCAAAGAGTCTTTTTTTTTTATAAAAAGGGAATTAAATTAATTTGATTTGATAGGCAAGTCTGAGTGTTGAAGCTCCCCTTTAAAACTATAGTGATATTAAGAATTTATATGTTTGGGGTATATAGGTTTTAGTAATTGTTATGGAGGTAAGTTTCTGTACTTGGTATATTTTATGTATAGAACTCAGGTTTGGGTATTTTTGAGGATGAGTAGGGGGGGGCTAATTCATCATAAATTTCTTATCACAAATGCTTATTTTAACATATTATGCCCCTCTAGCATTAGATTTTAGAGGGGGCACTGGTTTGAGTGGCTATGTAATGCGCTTACTCAATGAGGGCTATTTTATGGTGTGTGCAGACAAATAGGAAAAGGCATAGAGTGTAAAATTAAAGGTTGAGAAATGCATGGTAAGGGGAGTGAGGTTGTGATGACTGAGGGCATGTCACATGTGGTGTGCTCACACAAGGTGCGAAGACAAGGAAGTAAAATTGTACCGGGTTTTATGACTAGGGACTTGGAGGTGAGGAGGATAGAGTTTTTTTTTTATATAAAAGGGAATAAAAATAAATTAAATTTGATAAGCAAATTTTCCTTCTAAAACTTTTTTACGGGACTGGCAAGTTTCAAGATTTTGTATGTTTTACGAATAGAACTCAGATTTGGGTTACTTTTTTGGGGGGAAGGGGGGGGGCTATCTATTCTTGGTGGAGTTTTGGGTATAGAGTTCAGATGCAGGTATATTCTTAGGGGTGGCGCGGTTCCATTCTTTTGGGGGCATAAAATTTTCGTATCTGTCGGAACCAACAGTCATGTTTACAGCTAGAGTGCCCCCCCCCCCATGTTGTTGTGGTGGTCGCAGGGCAAGACATTTAGCTAAAGAATGATAAGAAGCGAAACCCCGAGAGACAAGGGTAGGGTAAAATGCTTTTCGGCTAAATGTTGACACGAATTTTCATACCTATGCTTCGGCGATTTTTCCCTGTTGTATAGACGTTGGGAATTGACTCGCACTTTCGTCCTCACAATTCAACCTCCGCTCTCCTCAACATTCACCATACCCTGTGGGCCCTCGTTTCGGCTTGTGGTGAAAATTGTTTTAGTATGCCATGATCCTCATTTATCCTAGTTTAGTCCTGTCAAGGTTCTAAGCCGTAGAATTTGGTCCATCACACTCATATTTCTCTTTTTCTAAATGTAAACATTACGAAAAGAGTTCGATTTTACGGCAGTCTCCAATAAAAGCGCTCAATTTGAAAAGGTTTCCCAAACGATATTTTACTTTCGAGCACAGGAACTCATCAATCAAATATCAAACTTGGTATAGAGCAGGATATTTTGCTGTTTTGGTCGATTTTTGCAATGCGACGTCTCGCTAACAAAACAAATTCAAGTTTCAAACTCCGCGCGGCCATTTTGAATATTTGCATAATAAGTAAATGTGAACTTTAGAAGCACACTAGCATACACACATTGGCACCAGTCGGGCCAAGACGGGACGCTAGCACAGTCTATTACCCGTGCAGTTCGGCAACCATGGACAGCTGTTTCGTCCTTATTAGGACTCGTCAGCATGGCATAGCCGGTTTGCCTCAGTTAAACTTCATCGGCAAAAAAACTGCAGGGCGACTTCGACTCGAACGAAGTGCTTTAAACCACAGCTCAGATCCATGTGGGATCTAGAGCTGCGACCGAGCTAGCGTGATGCCAATTGTGCGGATCACGCATGCGACCTTTGCTAGTCTAAAACTCCGTCGGATAGCCAAACTATCCTTGCGAGTATGTATACATAAATGTGAACTTTAGAAGCACACTAGCATACACACATTGGCACCAGTCGGGCCAAGACGGGACGCTAGCACAGTCTATTACCCGTGCAGTTCGGCAACCATGGACAGCTGTTTCGTCCTTATTAGGACTCGTCAGCATGGCATAGCCGGTTTGCCTCAGTTAAACTTCATCGGCAAAAAAACTGCAGGGCGACTTCGACTCGAACGAAGTGCTTTAAACCACAGCTCAGATCCATGTGGGATCTAGAGCTGCGACCGAGCTAGCGTGATGCCAATTGTGCGGATCACGCATGCGACCTTTGCTAGTCTAAAACTCCGTCGGATAGCCAAACTATCCTTGCGAGTATGTATACATAAATGTGAACTTTAGAAGCACACTAGCATACACACATTGGCACCAGTCGGGCCAAGACGGGACGCTAGCACAGTCTATTACCCGTGCAGTTCGGCAACCATGGACAGCTGTTTCGTCCTTATTAGGACTCGTCAGCATGGCATAGCCGGTTTGCCTCAGTTAAACTTCATCGGCAAAAAAACTGCAGGGCGACTTCGACTCGAACGAAGTGCTTTAAACCACAGCTCAGATCCATGTGGGATCTAGAGCTGCGACCGAGCTAGCGTGATGCCAATTGTGCGGATCACGCATGCGACCTTTGCTAGTCTAAAACTCCGTCGGATAGCCAAACTATCCTTGCGAGTATGTATACATAAATGTGAACTTTAGAAGCACACTAGCATACACACATTGGCACCAGTCGGGCCAAGACGGGACGCTAGCACAGTCTATTACCCGTGCAGTTCGGCAACCATGGACAGCTGTTTCGTCCTTATTAGGACTGACGTCAGCATGGCATAGCCGGTTTGCCTCAGTTAAACTTCATCGGCAAAAAAACTGCAGGGCGACTTCGACTCGAACGAAGTGCTTTAAACCACAGCTCAGATCCATGTGGGATCTAGAGCTGCGACCGAGCAGTTTTTTTGCCGATGAAAATTTTGTTTATTTGGACTAAAGAAAATTTTAGTATAATGCGTGAACATTACTCTTTAGGATGAGTTACAATTTAGAAAATGTAAACGAATAAAACGTTCAAAATATAATTTTATTCACGTCCTAGAGATTTTATGCTAATGAATCGAGCATAATTATTATTGTGAATTTCCTCTTCGCATTATCATGGGGGTAAGACACCGAGAAAGAGGGTAGAACAGGCCCGTACCCAGGGGGTGCAGGGGGTGCGAACGCACCCCCCCACAACGGCCGCAGGTCCACTTTCGGTTCTCGATAGACGTGCTATTTGTAGACTAAACTATACAGCATAAGCTAGATCAGTCTGGTGTGTAGCCAAATCTGATAATAAACATCCCGTGGAGATACTGCAATGGCATAAAAAAATGGTATTTTGTTTTTTCGGGGTGTGATTTTTATCAGAGAACTTCCCTCCCCCCCGGAAAAATTAGGTCCACTTTTTGGGATTTTGCACCCCCCAAAAAACATCCTGGGTACGGGCCTGTAGAAAGATAGCTCTTAAGCCTCTTTGAAGCTAGAAACATCACTTTTGGTACTCCGCCAGAAGAAGGAAAATGCCATTTATATGATAGTGTAGGCTGTTTCATTTGTAAAAGTAGTTTTACCAGCTTTTAAGCAAAGCGATTCAATCAAATCAAAATTTAAACATATGACCAATGATTGATATTAACACAAAAAACGAAATACTTGCAAAATAGGTTCTCTATGACAAGAGTCATCAAACTGTCATGTGACCCATAGTCCCTAATTTGTCAGGTTAAAGCGGTTAAAATCGAGAGTCCTCTGTTTAAAAACTAATTTAAAACACGCAGTGCATGTTGCAGTGCTCCAAAAAGGTTAGTGAAAAAAAAAAAGGTAGAAGACCCATTTTTAGCTGTGGTTGCAAATCAGACAGCCTTTGTTACATCAACTGTATGCTAGATCAAAGGTAAACCCCGTGAACCAACTAAGAGGTCATCAATGCAATTAATTTTATAATTTTAAAATTGTTGTGTGTTGTTATGAACAATAATGCGATGAATTGTAGTGAAGGAAAGAACCAAATACGTCCGATCTTCAAGATTTCTAAGAAATGATCATGTTAATGTGAATGATTTACGAAGTATGGCGATCAGCTTAGAAACTTTGGGTAAAACAGCCTTCTAACTCAAACCCCCAAATGCACTGTTCGGTCGCTCAGAAGCTCTTTTCCACCACATATCAATTTTTTTAGTGCGTTTCCTGAAAAAAAAATTTAAAAGGATTCGGCTAGAAAAGTTGCTCACGTTAAATTTTGAAATGTTTCAAAGTTGTGCTCAAGTACAGGCTTGGGTTTATTATCACTGAGCTAGGTAGAAAGCTTGATAAGTTATCTCATCCTTGTGAAACGATGACTTAAAATAGCGTCGCATGGAATCGAGGACGCCGGACAGTGGCTTATGCATCTGTTTCGTAGACTGTTAGGTTTCCTGTGGATGGTAAGAATTGTGACGTTCGTCCTAGCCCCCAGGCTACCTCGACGATACAGAAACATTAAGGACACAGCCACGCTTCTACTGGTCATTTCCTTATCATTTTGAATATATTTGGGTGGGGCACGTGCACCCAGTGCTCCGCTTCCTTCTACGGCCCTGGTTGTTCAGTATTCCTGTGGCGCAAAGTCGAAAGCAAAGGGAGGGGGCCTTATTTTGCTCGCCACAGGATTCCCGAAACTCTCAATACAGGAATTTCCGAATTGACTCACTGGAAAGCCGGCTAGTGACTAGCAGGCTGTATAATACCTATGGCCATTTGAAATCAGAGTCGTAATCGGAGCTTTGACATATTGGAGGGGAACAATATGGCATAATTAGAATTATTAAGTAATGTGTGATGTAAGTGTTTCAGTAGTGTGTTGTCGAGCGTTTCTACCATGAGCTCCCCGGGCTCGGGAGACTGTGTGAACACTCCTCACGTCATCGACTGAAAATAAATAAACTCCAAGATATATTTTGCTACCAGGCGGCAAGTATCTTTAGTTTTGCCGCCCTACATTAATAAATAAAACGCCCCATCCCCCACTTTTCTGATTGAGCGGATGTTTCTATGTATATATATTATTGTTTTTTTAACCCAACGGTTTTCAAGCGGCATGTATGCAGCCGACAACAAGTTTTTTGAACAGTTTGAAATCCCCGCGTTCTTATAAATAGGATTTGGAACCACAACCCACCCCTCCCCCCTGAAACCACCTGAAACACCTCCCCCTCAACTTTCGCCCCACCCCCCCACTTATGGGACCACTCCGCCACCCCTGATACAGTATAAATCGCTTTTCGTCTTCCGTTTTTGTCTTGCAGTTGAAGCATTCCCTTTCTTCCGGCGTTTTGTACGGGCTTTTGTGGCGACCTGCTTCGATTTCACGTTTGTCAGTTTGAGGTTATTTTGTCATCGATATGCGATGATTTATGTTAGCTACCAGGCTACCTGGCATAAAATGGACTTCACATGTGTATGTTTTTTTTATTTTCTGTATGTGCGTAATTTGCATTTTTTTCCCGAGCGTTTTTGTCGTCGTTGTTAATTTCGCTTTGCCATATTTGGAATTCGATGTCTTTTTTATGGCACTTTTCAAAGAGAAAAAAATACCGTAATTTTATCATGTGATCTCCGGACTCCAGATACTTCGAAGAAAATATACATGGCTAAGCTCACCCCCCTGGCTTGCACGCAAAAACCCTGAGACTGTAGCAATTTTCAGGGGCTCGTTTCTCAAAGCAGCCGAGAATTCTCGGGCCCGAAAACGATTTATTCCTTAAATTTTAAAAGCTGGCTAATTTCTATAAAATTTATGGTTTTTGAATGTGTTGAAATATCGTCAAAGATCGTATTTTACCACAAAGATTCATGTAAAGGATGATTCCCTTTATAGATTTATAGATTTTGATATTTCCCGAACTTCTCGGGCCCGAAATTCTCATGGCTTAAATATTAAGAATGTTTTCGGGACCTCGCAGTCACCCGAGACTTTTCGGGTGACTTTCTGGCTTTAGCAAAACTTCGAAAATAGCCCTATTGAGCGAAATCATTCGGAATATGAACCAAGAGGAAGTTCAAACTGTTCTAAAACATGAAAGCGGTTCTCAAAAAGGAAAACAAGGAAATTTTGGGCAAAAATAATGCAAAATAAAGTTTTCGGCCCCGAGAATTCTCGGGTGTTTCGAGAAAGGGGCGCCAGGCCCCATTTCCCTTTATGCCTTCCCCCCCCCCTACTCAAAACAAAGTTTGTTCCTGCGGGAGCTTGGGCACTAGACATGGCGGATGTTTGTGACTTGTGGTGTGAAAAGTCACCTGGAAAAACTCTTCAACGAAACGCGAAACATCTCACCTTTTTAACATGTGGTCATCATTATAACGGCCACATCACTACTCTTTTGTTATCATGCTATGTCCACTTTGTTTGCAAGATGTAGGTGAAGTAAACGAGCTAGAATTCCACTACCTCGCAAGCTGCCCCGAATATAAGAAGGGTCAGTTTACAAACAAAACTTCTCTTACTACGTCGTAAATCTGGCTTGAAGTGTATGTTTATTCTAAGAATTTAATGGCATGTGTCTGTTCTGATGATCTTCTTGTTTTTAAACAGGGGGGAGAACAAGTGAAGATATAGATAATGATGTTTTGGTTCGTTTTCGTTGGGCTACGATGCGACAATGCACACCAAAGCAAGTTCACTTCATAAGTTCTTTGGTAAGTTTTGTAATATCTAACGCAGAACACCTATTGTTTTGATTAATTTTGTCTAAAATAATTTTTAATTGCACAAATTCTAATCAAGTTTTGTTCTTGTCGTGTATTGCTCTGGCTACAAATACTACATTGTACTTTAAGCAGCCGTTTCACTTTCACTTTTGTGTTTGTTTACATACGTTTCGCGGTTGGTGGGTTTCGATAGTGATCTCTGTCATTCAGCTGTACCTACGGTACCGCTATTAATGATAAAGCACCATGATTCACCACTCAATCTCCATGAAGATGAGCTATATAATAGCCTTTCTACGGCAAAAAAAGCTTTCATCAAGCTTAAATAATTCAAACTTCAAGGCTCATGTGTAATTACTTCGTGGAAATTGTTCAGTTACAGAATACAAAATTTCCGCATCTGTGCTTTTTCTAGATAAACAAGAGAGGTTGTTGGAAAGAGGATACGAAATTAAGAAACACAGATGTTGGGAGTTGAAATATTTTATTTTTCTTGGGGGAATCAAATTTTGGGCTCCCTTACTCACAGGGTGGGGGGTTTTTCAGGGTAAAAGTGATTGGGATGCTTGTCAGGAAATTAAAAAACATACCCCTTAATAAAAATATCTGCACACCAAAATATACCCAGAAGCTAAATTATTCCTAAAAATACCAAAACACAGATTTAAGGACCCTTGTAAAACAATATCTTAAGGGGGTATGATACCCAAGACAACAAAAATTTTAAGCAAAAGACTTAGCAGTTTTATTATTTCACATATCATTAACCTCATTTAGACTAATCACTCGATACCAATTTTGGCAGTTACTGTTGCTATGTAACCAAGCCACACCCAAAATACATGATTTTAATGCTCTTACGGTAACAGCTCTAGCTCTGAAACTATAATTGGAACACAAACCAAACTAAGGATACTCATTGCTAATACCTCAAACTATGTAATGAACCTAAAATTGCTATATAGTTGACATAAATGGAAAATTATCAAGTAAACAAACAAAAAGCTTATAATTTTAACCAGCATTCTTTGGTAAAAAGCCTTCATATTACTAAGCATTGTAAAAATTTCAAGGTTTTTGAGGTTCATTACACTACTACACTATCAATAATTATTCCTGCCAAATTTCATGCAATAATATTAAAAACACAGGAACTAGTGAGTGTTACGCTGAGCCATACATTAACAGAATTTATTCTTGGGTATCATACCCCCTTAAATGACAAATTGTCAAGAAGTTTTATTTAGAAGTCGGAAGTATTAAAACGTAGAAAGTTTCGGGTTGTCACACCTCTCTCTGCAAAATCCTAAAAATACTATTTCTAAAAGAAAAGTCTAATTTCTCACAGATACCCCCTAAAAATGACCCCAGGCCCGATTTTAACCCCTAAAAAATACATTGAGAATCCCTATTAGGCCAGCATGGGAAGAACCCCCACCCAAGTTGAACCCCTAATGGCACAATTAACCTTGTTTTTGGCTTAATGTGGGTGATTCAACTTGAATAAAGGGGTAATATTTCTATATAGAATGGTTAATTCAAAGTTGAATTATTCAGCATTTCTGAAAATGATTGGGTTATAACATTTGCATAAGTGTGTTTTGTGTAAGACACATCTAGATTTTGGAAGTGAATCTAAGGTGAGATGATATGCTGTTTTATACTTGGTTCTCTTATGTGTTTCCCTTCAGGCAGGATCTGTGGCTCTTCGATGGAATGCTGTTGAGGGCATGTTTGAGTCTTCATTGCAATATGTCCCTCTTGGGTCCCACATGGGTCAACTTGCTGTAGGAGATGATTTACTGCCAACTAGTGAAATTTTGATCACCCCTCATAGTGATGTGGTCTATATATTTACTGGTAAGCTTTCCTATAAGCTGAGTCTCAAGGCATTATGGGTTGAGTCCAGGAGTTCCAAAGGCGCTTGGGGTTGGGGGGTGGGGGGCTTAAACAATTCATTGTAATTCGTTGATTTCCTTATATTTCTGGTTATTTTTTAAACCAAATATCACCCCAATATCCATCTCTGGCATTCTTTTTTTATGAACAAAACACACCTTCAATATATCTCCAGGGGGGGAGGGGTACTGTGGGGGTACCCTAAAAGATAGGGGGTACCCTAAAAGATACTTAAGTGGGCGTGGTTAGGCATGAATTTACCCTCTAAAAGATGCCTCAAACAAGGGAAGACGTTTTAACTGTCTTTCATGAGCTATAAGTCATGACATGACAGAAAAACATGACATAACGCTTCAAATAAGCTCAATTCAGATCTAATAAGGCAGAAAAAGTGAGTTATAGCAAACAAAATATGAAATGCGACTTTTTTTTTTAATTGGTGCAACTTTGAGCTTTTCGTCCCTGAGCTCATACATAGTGCAAGGATGATCAAGGAAAAAAATATCTTAAAAAGCAAAAATCTGGGTATGTGCATTTTGGCCTTACGTTATTTGTGTTTCAAAAGTCAGTATAATTGTGTTTTCGTTCTCTATCTCGAATCGTGCATTTTCCAGGTTTTTCCGTCATGTCGTTCTAGTTGCCACACCCTGATTTAAACACATTTTACAGCTGATGAGCCGGAGAACTCAGACCATTCAGTAACTTCAAATCCTCCCATGGATGAAAATGTGAAATACATGCAGCAGAATGGTGATGATGATAAGGACATTCATGGTGATGATGAGAGTTGCCATGATGCTGTTGGTAAACCAAATGAAGCGGCTGACCTAAGCCCATTATACAAAGAGCTGCTTCACTATCAGGTAAGCAGCTGTATGGGTGTGCCAAATTGCGACTACGTCCAGCCATTAGAATTGATAGCTGTGGCTACTGTAGATAGTTCCACACATCCAAAAACCAGGTGGGGTGGGACCTCAGGCTCTGCAGAGGTTCTACCCAGTAAGAGTGTGTTGTGTCAAGAATAGCAATTTGAGTCAAATGCAAATATCCAGCAATTACAGTACATATTGGTTTCAAACAAGAATATTGTTTCAAACAAGAATATTGTTGCAATCTTTGGTGTTTGGCCTTTCATGATTTGAAAGAATTATAAGAATTGCCTTAAAACTGTTTGTATCAGTGCAGCAAAAATGGCTAAATACTCGATAAGCAAATTGCAAACGATTTAGCCGCGCGCGGCAGTCATGTGTACTTGTTCATTTATTTGGTACCCCTAAAGAATTACCGGCTTTGATTTCTTGACTATCGATTGCAAATCTATCAAAACAGGTTTAATTTTTTTGATAATAAAGTGTAAAAACATGACTTGCGTTCCTTGGAGAATTGCCGTCTCTCCCAATGGGGGCGGTGGATCAGCAAACCTGTTGTCAGCGGTAAACTGTTTATAAAATATTGCTGATTTCTTTGGGAAGCAATGGTGATTCTGCAAAGTCGTAAAAGTACATACCAAACGGCATTTATTATACCCTTCAAACCGCTCAAACCAGGGGGGGGGGGGGGGGGCAGGAGATGCATCTGCACTTCTCCTCAACAACGGCGGAAGGCCCACTTTCGGCTCACTATAGATGTCATATTTGTAGACAAATCTTTAAAGCAAAAGCGAATAAGACAAAAAAGGCATTTTCGATGATTCTGGTATGTTATACATCAGTTAAACTTGACTTCAAATCCGATATCAAACGTCCCGTGGAGATACTGCAATGGCATAAGAATAAAACGTTTTTGTTCTTTCGGGGTGGTCAGATTTTTATCAGAAGACTTTAAACTTCTCCTTGATGACAAGGAGAGACTTAACAATCAAATGTGTTGCGGAAGCAGTACAGTTTTGGGGCCGCCAGTGCATTGACTTGCGGAAAGAGGGAGAGTCCAGTGTCACAACAGCAAAGACGAGAAGCAAAAAAAAAAAAAAGAAACAGAGCAATACTAGACCAAGCACAGCAGCGCAAGCTCTGAAGGACTGTGATATTGAAATTAATATTGGTCAGAAGATAAAAAATCAGAAGTATATAGACCCACATACACCACGGGTATTCAATACAGTAACCAAAAAGTCAGAATACTGTAATAATTTTACTATATAGTCAAACAATATTTTAATAATAGGCAAAGTATGTAAAATAAAACGGTTACGATCATATGATATTTAAATGGTAACAATAAACCATCTAACATATACGATTTTTGACAATACAATACTTTATTTGATAATAAAAGAAAAATATCAGTCTTGTTCTGAGTTGCTACATGATATGCGCGCTGAGTGGTCTACCACAGTTGCATCATGGTTCACGCGGCTCTAACTTTATCACCGCGGGGGCTGGAGGATTTGCGCCAAATCCCACTTTGTTGCTATTTCCCTCGCGTGTTATCATGTGGTGGATATGTGAAAACAGATCTTGGAAAGCTTCTTTAGCCTTCTGCCTCATCTCCGGTAGGAGGACCAAGTAAATAAGAGGATTAACCATGCAGTTAACCAAGATGATGACCAATCCCACGGTGCGATTTGTGTACTCATCTGCGATGGTCGTGTCGATGAAGTTTCCGACAATGAGAGACGTATACACAAAGGTAAACAGATATGGACAGAAGAACGCAAGAATGACCGACGCCGCCATGTAACTGAGCTTGTAGTGCCTCAATGTAGATGTAATGGAGCTTGACGGCTGACCAGGGCAGGTCTGACGACGCTTGCGGTGCAAGTACATCAGAACGCGAATACTCGTGACCACCAGGGTAAGGGCTGGAATGAAGATGCCCACAATGGTGATGGCGAGGTTGAGTGCCCGAGAGAGGGGGTCTTCGGCCACTGTGCATAGCCGCGTGTACTGATCGGTGCCGATGGGGTATATCTTCAAGACACTGGTACACCCGGGGTGTACGACGGCAAGTGTAGCGCCCACGAACCAGGCCACCACCACCATCCTCTTGCATGCCATCCTGCTTGGCGCCTCGTGTGGGTAGTAGATGATCAGATACCTCTCCACCCCCAGCACTACCATGTTGGTGATGGTAACGGCGATTGGCACGGCCTGGAAATACCTGTGGACACGGCACACTAGATCACTTGACAGGAAATCAGTGGTGAGCTCTGCCAGTAGGAGTGGAATGGTCACCAGTGCGGACATGAGGTCGGACATGGCCAGGCTCCGGACAAAGTACTTGGTGGTAAGACGGCCCTGCAGTCTGGTGGTGATGATTGGTTTTGGCCTGTCCAGGTAGAGTACCAGTGTGTTGCCGCATACGGAACAGACGGCTACAAAGACCATGATGGAGCCAAACACCCACCTCAGACCGTACGGGACGGACGTCCACACGTAGCGAAGGTGGTGCAGGGGGGCGTGCGTCGCTTCCATCACCCGACCCTTTCGCCATGCGCAAGTGGTCCAGTTTTATTTATCTGAGGAATTGAAAAGACATTGTAAAATGTTGTTGATACGAGGTGGAGTGATTCTCCTCTTTGACGGTAAAAATACAGATCAATGCGTATAGGGTAAGCTTAATTGTAACTAAATAACTGCAATATCTGTATTATTCCTCAGAATTTACTTTAAGCGCCCAAAATGATGGTTTGGTCACATATTAAGTATCTCAGTTAGATTTGAACATTTTCTGACGAGCATCACTCTCTATGTAAATAGGCCCGTACCCAGAAAAGGACGCTCAGGACCCCCTCCCCCACTAGAGTATAGGTCCCCTTCAGAGCCACAACAAAAACTAACGAAAATGATTTTTAGAGGGTTTGTTAGTAACAAAGTGAACATTGTGATATTATTTATTTTGGGCTCCCTGTGGCGCGTTATCATCCCATTTTGTATTGTTTATTTGTGTGTGAACTAAACATATGTACGGTTAACTAACAGGAAACAAAGTATACCCCCAAAAAACCCTAATTTGAGCGCACTTTGTTAAGAAAGACCATAAAGACGTATGAATTATGATAGGATAAAATGAAAAATCCTATAGATTACTCCAAATTCCCTTTTACATGTGTATATTTTGGTAATCAATTTTAATCTATTCAAGAACTAGGCAAAATCCCATTGTTCTGTACTGGTTCGAATCTTCCCCCACATAGCGTTTTATTTGTACTAAAACATAACGCGCGATACAGGCCCGTAGCCAGAATTTTAAGCGTGGTTTCGTCTCCATATTTGTTAGCCTAGTCCGAGTACCAGGCGATTTTATTTGTTAAATGTCGGAAAGGAAAAATAAAACGCCTGACACAAATACTAGACTCGACACCTGCCGCCCCTTTTCAGGTCACTGTCAAAATACGTCGGCTGTCAGTTGTCCCAATGAATCACGTGGTGGCACAATCAAATGCACAAATTAAATTGTGAACATTATTTATGTAAAGCAAAATTGTAATACAGTGGTGTTATATATAAGGGTAATAATTTTAGTAACGACGCACTGCAGGAAAACGCCAAGATAGTTCACGGCGCCAGAGATTGAAAAATTTACGCATGACTGCAGATCCACCCATCACCAAATTACTAGAGGTTATTCACATTAATAATTAACGAAACAGGTTTTTTTGTCTAAATAGACAAACCACTACTTGAACACAAATTGTGTAGTTCCAGAAAATATCCGTACCCCCCATTGAGGGGATTGGAAATTCCGGGGGGGTAGGTGCTTAAACGCCCAGGAATTTCCATAGGGGAGGAAGGGGGGGTGGGGGGTAAAATGCCCTTTTTCCTTAACAGTTACTGTATTTTTTTTACAGGGGGTTGGAAATTCCAGAGGGATGGGGGCTCTGACCCCCTCAATAGGCGGGTGGGGGGGGGGGGGGTTGGATATTTTCTGGAACTACATTAAGTTGCATTCTCTATGCCGACGACTTAGTTATCCTATCAAAATCAGCAAAGGGCCTGCAAGAATATCTGAACAGCCTCGAAGAATATTGCAAAGCATCCGAACTATCCATCAATCTAGATAAAACAAAAGTAATGATTTTTAATAACACCGGGAAAACTATGAATAATTACCGAATCTTTTACGAAACTTATAAAATAGAAAATGTCAAAAGTTATAAGTACCTTGGACTCCATTTTTGCCCTTATGGCAATTTTAATTTGGCTAAGGAGGAGCTCAAAAAAGTAACATTAAAAGCGATGTTCAAGTTAAGAAAAGAAATGGGAGAGCACTTCAGACAAGATATCAAACTAACTCTCCGCCTTTTTGACACCTTGATACAACCAATCCTACTTTATGGAAGCGAAATATGGGGAGCGGACTACAAGGGAAAGTTAGAAAAAGATCCAATAGAAATGGTCCACACCAAGTTTCTAAAATGGCTTCTCGGCGTAAACCGATAGTGTAGCTCGAACGCGTGTAGGGCTGAATTAGGACGATTCCCTCTCAGAACAAAGGCAAAGTGTAGAGCGATCAAACTTTGGCTTAAACTTTCAAACAACAATGGGAATAACGAAAAACTCTCCCGCAAAGCATTCGCTACCATATCTAATTATGAAAACAAGAACTTTTGGCATAGAAAAATTAAACAAATACTAGACCTTGCGGGTAGGAGCGATATTTGGCTGACTGACACAAACACTCCCGAAGCAACTTACAGTTTTCTTCAACAAAGGCTTTATGACATTGAACAACAGACATGGCTTAGCTCTATTCAAAATGACAAGAGAAAAGACCAAGAACAAAAGAACAAATTGCGTACGCTCAGAAAGTTTAAACTGTCCCACAATTTAGAAGATTATCTAACGGACGTAAAAAATATTGACCATAGGATTGCCCTTACTAAATTGAGGCTAAGCAATCATAAGCTAGCAATTGAAACTGGAAGGTATGAAAAGCCATATAAAAAACCTAACGAAAGAAAATGCTTAGTATGCCAGACAGGTAAAGTGGAGGATGAAGAGCATTTTCTGTTAGAATGTCCGGCCTATAAAGATGATCGGGATAATTTACTGGATTTCCTTAAAACGCATGCAGGTATCAATGTTAGACACCATGCCAACAAAGAAAATAACTTCGTCAGAATTATGGGATTGAGCCGGAATGAAAACGTGAATCGGCGCTTAGCGAAACATATTTTTGAATGTATGAAGGCAAGAAATGTGAAGCTTGATGATTACGTACGGTGACGTCACCTAATCATTCGAAACAAGAAAAAAATGCAAAAGGCAAAGTAAGAAAAACATATTATTTGTGGATTTACGCCGATGTAAATGTATAAAACTAGTAGATCGAAAAATTATTCCCATGAGAAATAAAAACACGCATTGGCCGGCCTGAGCAAGATATTTGAACATTCTAATAAGGACGAATCAAAGCGCGCTTTTTATTAGCATTGTTTTCTATTAGCATTGTTTCCCAGTGGTCCCAAAATGTGGGACTCGAACATGAAAATTTACAGAATTTGTATCAGGCCCTCTTTTTATCGCTTCCCGTAATTTATTATATACATACTGAGAAATACACACTAGAAACATATTCAGTAAATATTCGTTCGTTCACTGGTCTTTCTCATCTTCACGATGTTTTTTCACCGTGAAGAAAAGTCGTTCGCGGTTCTGATTAGTATTTGTTTCACTGCAATTGAATGGCTTCAATTCCAACGCGGGTAGACGGGTAGCTTTGCATGTCACTTTTGTTATTGAGCTCCATTGAGCGAGAGAATGAAATTTTACTGTGAATTCGTTCAAACTGTGAAGCGTTCAAAATGGAAGACAATACAGTAGATTTGCTACTCTCAATGATACTGTAGATGATTATTTAGAAAGTCTTGAAAACAAGAATACAAAGGGGAAAAACTGAGCGAGATGTAAGGCTGTTAAAACGCTTTCTAACATCAGTCTCGTGCAGTCTCGACATTAGCGAGACAGATTCATTTCAATGTAAGTTTCTGTCTGTCTTCAACTGAACCGTTGAACAGCACAAACCTCGGAGCCACTGCAGCCAAGTCTAAAAAAATGTTATGTAATAAGCTTATTATAAATTTCTTAGTATGTTTATTATAAACAAAATACTGCATGGAAAGTGCAGTGCAGTGCAATTTTTGCAAAAATTATCTAATGATAGGAGAAATTATCTCTCAAAAACAGCAGAGAGCTGAAGCAGAAAACGCACCTTCCTTTTTACGACTGTTTTCACCGGCGTAGCCAGAATTTTCAACAGGAGGGGGCCCAAAAGGGACTTTTAAGGCATTTTCTCCTGTATTTTAAATGTCTAATTTACTGTATATTTGGCTGCTAAAAGGGGGGGAGCTAGGCCACCCTTTTATACTCTGCCCTTGGTTTTTCGACAGGTGTTTTAGTTTATTTGTTCGGATGGAGAGCTTCAGCATGAAAAACGAGAAAAAGAGGTCGAATTTTTGTCTTCATGTTAGACCCTAAAGAGTCCTTTAAGATCCCCAACCTAAGATTTCAACCCAAGAAGAAACTGATACTTTTTATAAAAATTCTGACAATCTCAAAGCAAAGGTCTTCAAAACCGTTTGAACGATTATCACTACTATGATAGGTTAGTTCTAAGAAATTTCAGGTTCTAGGATCACCGCGGTCTTTATATCTGCAGTCAAACCAAAAACACACTATGGGCGCAGGGTGATACGGAACTATTTCCACGTCCTCCGGGAAGCACGAAAAACAAAAAAGCAATGTAAATCGAAGAAATCGCATCAAGTCAGAAAAAAACCCATACATATTAACCGACATTCTTTCTTCTAAGCATTCGTATAAAAATAAGTACATTTTTGTTAAAGAAGGTATTGTTTTCATCTGACTTTCCTGACGCGGGTCAGTTCACTGGGCACTAAACGCCGCTCACTTTAGCAACAATTATGAAAATCGCTTCGAAATAATGATACTTTCTGAACATACCATTGGGTGAAATAAGCTGGATTTATATCTCAGGAAAGGTTAATAGTTTTGTATCATATTCAGGTAGCTTTGGGTTGTTCAAATCTACAATATTCGAGGCAAAAAGATACAAATGCTAAGTGATACGGAACTAGGATTGCTACGGAACTGGTCATCGTACTGTAGCGTTTGACCCTCGCACGCACACAAAAATGGGGTGTTCGCGTGATTACAAGTGTTAAGGATCATACGGTGTGGCCCTCAGTAAAAAAAAAAAAAAAAGAACTAGTACAACTTGCCTTAACCAGGAGGAGGCAAAGACCTCTTTCTTCATGGAAACCTTCAGTCGTGAACTAAACCTTAGCAATACTTATCCCACTTAACCTTATCCCATTAGGTTTGTTAATATAATCGAACAATCACCATTCCACTTTACTCAAAAGACAAGGAAATCTCCTATTTCTATTTATGGTTTCATTATTTTTCTGATTCCGATTGGAACTCATTGATGGATAAGAAGAAACGGAACTGATGCTGAACCAATTTTTCTTGTTTTTCCTTGTGGCGAATGAAGCTCATTCAAGGGAGATTTTCCTGTTAGAAAATTGCCTTTTTCTTTGTTATTTGCTTAACTAGCGTTTCAAATCTGTTCTCAAATTGGAGAAAATATATAAATATAATTAAACAAACATTAGAATGTTGTGATTTTAGAAATTATAGTTTAAGAAGAAAAAACATCATTTAGTAAAACCTAGTACTGAGCAGTGGAAGCCACCTTGATAACATAACGATCAACATGCCCTGATCCTGGCAAAATGAAAGCATGTATGGAGAAAAATCTCGATATAATCTTATCCGGTATAATGATAATTTCAGCATAACGTTAACAATTTCGTGCACAAAGTGTGAAATCTCGACACTATAACGATTTTTCAATTTTCAAGTGCAATTTTTAATGGTGTAAATTGGGTCTACGCGATCACAATATACTCCTACACAATGCACACGTCAACCCGTCAATACTCCCTGTCCTCCTCTTGTCTGTTGTCTTCATAAAGCTGTTTCTACAGACCCATGGGGGTACAGGAGGTGCGATTGCACCCTCCCCACACCCTCCTCCACTTCCGTTTCGCTATAGATGTAATATTCATAGACAAAAACTATAAAGCATAAGCAATATAGAAAAAAAAATGCATTTTCGATAACTCTTAACTCATAAGTTAAACTTGACTTTGTTGTAGTACTACATATCCTTTACTGTTACTGGGTGTATATACTTCGGAATTTGTATCTTTTGACCAACATATATTCATTTCAATATCACAGTCCTTCAGAGCGGTTTTTATGCCATTGTAATATCACCACGGGACGTTTGATATCGGTGTGCTAAAAATTTAAGAGAAAAGCTTTATCCGTAACCCAATAGTTTTATTTTTCCTCTCCGCTCCCCCGCCTTCCCGGGAGAAAAAGGGGGGGGGGGGGGGCTTGGTAGGTCCACTTCCGGATTTCGCAACTCCCCCCTCCAAGAAAATCCCTAGGTACGGGCCTGCATATTATTTTTTAGTCGAACGTATCCCTGGTAGGGTGGACTTTTAGGGGATCGAAGGCTAGTAACGGGGCTAACACGGTCAGTGGACCAGGGGACATCTTGCGTTTGCCATCTAAAGCAATTTTTGTTAAACAAAACAGAACTTTTGTTTAACAATTCAATGCGTGCGTCTGTCCTTTTATAGATCGTTTCTTACTACTTACCCCCCCCCCCCCCCCCCCCCCTTCACTGTATCCGTCACCTTTTGAGGGGCGTTCGCACTACTTTTCGAATATCATTGTTTGGGCTGGCTATGTAATTCACAGTTCCTCCTCCCTTCAAAAACTGTGTTAAATGAACAAAACAAGGAAAGTGTGCGGCTGTTCGAAGATTCAACTGGAACTACAACTTTCTTTTTCCTTATAACAGTAATTGTTCGATAAAATTTCCAACTATTTCCAGTTGGAAATAGCAAGAACACTCGTGGATTTGAGGTTGGAGGGAAGGGTTGGCAGTGCTTTCTGTCAAGCTTAACGTATCCACATTCAAGAGAAGTTCTTTAGTAAATATATCTTATCGTCTGTGGAGGATTTAAAGTGAAAGAATACATTTCTACGATCAATTCGAGTTGAGAACGACGTAACAATTTGGACTAAATTATTTCACAAAATTGTTGGTCAAAACTCAGAGAATGTCTTCTTTGGAGGTTCTGTATTTCTGGAGGATTAAAAGCGTTGTGTGGAAATACAAAATGGAGTTTATTGAATGATCACGAACGAACGAAATCTTCACGAACATCGACGAAAGTCAAAAGCGAAACCTCGCCTCGTGCAACCGTAAGCCCTATTAAAGAAAGCTGGAAAATCTATTGAGGAAAAAAATAAACAAAATACCCCTGGGTTTCCGAGGATACCTCGGCCTTGGTATTTCACGATACGGACCTCCCAGCTGGTAAATAACATATCTCTCTCTCTCATGACTTTCACTTTGCCCTGTACAAATGTATTTATTTCTTTTTTTATCTTTCCGTGAATCTAGGGGGTCGTTACATAAAGAAGGGTTCTAATTAAACTAATTTATATGCACGTTACGGTTTCTTCTGACTGGTGCCCGTGTAACACGGTTACCGTGACGACGGAATGGACTAAAGACTTGTGGTTTGTGGGGTGTTTAAAATTGACCGCATTGTATGGCTAGGGTAATTGATAACTGTCGCATGTTTTGCTCTGTGTGGGTGTTTAATGGGGGTATTTAGATAACCATCGTGTTAAAGAGAAACAGTCCTTGATCTGGGCTCAGCTTGTTTGGGACAATTTATGATATTTTACTCACTGCAAGTAACTTCTCTTGTTTTACCGCTTCTATTCCTCGTCAGCATTTTGGGTACGTATTTACTGGTTAACCAGATTCGTCATTGGGCACAACACACATGCATTTGCACTTTAATCGGTACATTTTTTCAACAATTTAATGTACAACTTTTTAAGATTATAAGAACCCTTTTCACATGACTCTAAACTTGGCATTTCCTTGAAAATTATATTTTAGAGTATACCTCTTCAACTTCCTCACTCAGAGGAACACTTAACTTGAACATTTTCAATAAGCGTTGGATGTTTTTATCCATATCCTTTTTTTGTTTTGAAACTGTTATTATGCATTTTTAAACTTGTACCTATTGAAATAAGTGAATTATAAAAACATCGCAGATAAACTGTTTTAATAGTGATATTCTTGTCGGTAAAGTAATTCAGTTACTAAAGAACAGCAGCCATATATTAAAATCATGTTTCAAAATTAAACGTGACCAAGTATTAAAAAAAAAAACACTACTGTACGCATAGATTATCAAATTGGGTTGAATCGTGTTAGACCCAATCGCAAAATGTCAAAAGAGTGATAAAAAAAGGCTTCTCTCAAAATTTCGGTTTTACGGTTTTAGAAAGTAAAATCTAAACTTAAAATGCGGATATAAATCTACTGAAATCTACGATAAATTAAAATTTTGAACGCTGCATAGGAAATCATCCCCATGTGTTAAAAAAACACAGCGCTCTGTTTTCACAAAGATTTCCAGCACAGTTCAATAATGTTTTAAAGAAATAAACGAAAGTCTGCCATTTATTTTACAGGCAGCGAGGAAAACGGCAATATCACATATATATTTATCTATTTCAAAATACGTCAGAGAAACGGCAAATGGCGATTGCGAATGGAACGAACAAAGGGGAACAATGTATTTTCTACAAAATGCATTTTGCAGTAATAGTTCGATTATCCATTAGATATAGTTAATGTATTGTTTTAGTATTTCTGTAATTGATTAATCATCTTTATCATATTTATTATCTTTATTAAAAAAAATTCACTGAGAAGGTTTTATTGTAAATCGCTGTATGTGAATAACACGTTTTGCACCGACAGGTGATCCCTCTTTAGTTCTTTGTTATCGGGAACTGAAAAAGATCACTTCCTCGGATGATTGCATTGCCTTGTATTGCCATTGCATTGTATTTATTTCTGTATAGGAATTGGAATATGATTTTATTTCCGAAATGATCGTTTCCTGTGGAATTCGCGCTTTCGCTTTCGCGAATCGATATTTGTAAGTTGAAAAACGTTACAAGAACGTTCTTAGCCAGCTGACGTGTTGCGCTTACATACCAGAGGGCTCCATGTAGATGGCACGACAACATGATGCTGTATGCCTATTGTTTATGGTATTGTATGTTTTATCGTGAAGATGGACCTAAAGGCAGAAAAAGATAAGTCCTCAACCCCCACAATAACAATCTATTTAATTCTTAGGTGAGTCACGGCGAGCCGTCCTGGGTACCAAGAAGCGGTGACAATTCTCCCGTCCCCTCCCCCGATGACTCGTTGTTATGGTCCATTCCACTGCCTGGCTTAGAAGACTCGGGTCTTTCGAGCCGAGAAACCGCTGACCAACATCTATACGAAGAGACTGCTGACCCCAAGCTATACAGAGAGACCACAGACTACCAGTTTGACCGAGAGACCGCTGACTACCACTCTTACCGAAAGACTGCTGACCAAGAGCTATACGGAAAGACAGCTGACCACCAGTCTGACCGAGAGCCCGCTAACCAAGAGTTATACAGAGAGACTGCTGACTACCGGTCTAGCGCTGTCCAGCAGGCTCACCGGGAAGGCTCCCCTGTTTCACGCCTCCCTGGTCATATCTCTCCAGTGCGAAGCCCAACGTATTCACGAGACCAAAGTAATGAGACCTCGCCTTTGAGTTCCCGGAGCAGCTCACCAACTCAAGATAATAGACTGTCTGTAGACCGAGAAGACTCATTTTCCGAGTACAGCTCTGGGTCTGAGGGGGAAGACCAGAATACCGCTGGTCAGAAATTGATTGATCAGAATGCGTGTCTTAGTCGACAGAGCAGGGAAAGCGGGCCAACCTCCTTGAAAACAGACAGAGACAAAATCATAGGGGCTGAGAGAGCCCTAGCAGAAGACCCATTGCCTGACGAGTCTTTCTCGCATAACGGAACGTTTTTAACATCAGATCTACAAATGGTGGAGAACACTTCAGTATGCAACAATGCCACCTCGCCTCGCTCAATCCACGGTATGTGGCGATTATATGGTAGCCTGCGTAGCAAGCGTTTCCTTGGAGTTTCAGCAGGAATAGAGAGCGAGCGAGGAATATGGCCGCGCGAAAAATGGGGCGAGCGCAAAAAAAAGAGAAGGGGGAGGGGGAGGGGGACGAAGGAAACGCTTGCCAGCACTCATTGTCTTTTTGGCAAACGCCTCCTGGGATAACCCGTCCAGACCATGTCACGCTTGAACGGTTTCGCCTCCAAGTGACAAACCTTGACAAGCGTGTATAATTCAAAACAGCTGTCAAACTTAGTTCCCCCAAAAACCTCCCTCCGATCTCATTTTGGGTTCATTGCAGGGTTTGCAGATTATAGATGCGAAATATAAATTGTTTTTCTTTTAATCAAAATTAGAATTACAAAGTTAGCAAATGCGACTTTCGATATCACATTGAGCGTGATTTGGGTTGTCATGTTTTGTTTATAAAAGCCAATTTCGAAGCGAACACACACATGCAGAGTTTACTATACTCGCCTAAACTAGGCGATCTCAACATCATTCTATATGCACGCGGCTCGGAAACCTACCGTAAATTTACATAGTCAATGAAAGAGCCAAACTGCAAGCTGGAAAAAAAAATTCCAATCCAACTCAAACGTCACTCTTCGCTCTTCGCTGTGAGCCAAAATGACAATGAGTGCTGGCAAGCGTTTCCTTCGTCCCCCTCCCCTTCTCTTTTTTTTGCGCTCGCCCCATTTTTCGCGCGGCCATATTCCTCGCTCGCTCTCTATTCCTGCTGAAACTCCACAGAAACGCTAGCTACGCAGGCTAATTATATGGTAGGTAAAGATATGTTATGGAAGGTATTGTAATGCAACGCTTTACAGGCCGTGTCATCCAGGCTCTCCTACTACTCGTCATCGGCGATCGTCCAACGTTGTTTTGGGAAAAGGTTATTTATGTTTATTAATTCGACTGTCAATATTCTGCGAACTCTCGTAGATAAATTCTAACTGCTAAACCTTTTTCTGGCTAACGTCATTTAAACGTAAGAAATAATATTTGCTGCTGTCTGATTGGTGTAGCGCCTTTCGGAGAGACCATTTCAGTGCTGGACTTTGAATGATGCTATATGGTTCGCAAACTTGGCACAGCAAGACAACACACTCAGGCGACATGACGGGAAAACCCTGAAAATGCGCACTACGAAGAGATGGAGAAAGAAGATACAATTCCTTACAATGGCCTTCAGTTCCTTGTATTCCGGACTGATTTTCCCTTTTCAAAACACAAATAACGTGAGGCCGAAATGCACATACCCAAATTTTGGCTTTTTAAGATAATTTTTTTCCTTGTTCATCTCAAGAGCTCAAATTTCAACGACACTTTACAAAAAGTCGCATCAATTAAAAAAAAAGTCGCATTTGATTTTTGTTTGATATTACTCACTAAGTACTTAAGGGAATTTTCCGCCTTATTTGATATGAAATGAGCGTATTGGAAACGTCAAGTCAAGTCACTTTTCCCGTCATGTCCATTCGGGCGTTATATAAGTATTGAAATACATATGCATTGTTCTGCATTAAATTGCTGAAACACTCTTTGTAGACCCAGTGCCCTCGCCACCACAGGGATCCCGTGGCAGTCGTGGGTCACATTCTCCTGCAAGGTAAGTCACAGAAATGTTGTTTAGATGATGATGATAAGTTAGATGATAAGTACTGGGTCCTTCACAAGGAGAGAATTAATGACTTGGGAGGGCCCCAAATCATTGCAGTTCAACACTTATCCATAACCACACTACGTAGAGGCATAAGTCCTTTTAACTCGACATTACAGCGAATTTCTTCGTCGCAAATCAATGTAATTGGCACTACAGTGGATCTAATTCGACACAAATCAATCTTGACACTACAAAGACAAAGCTCATTCGTCTCAAATCAATCTGTGCAACACTATTACGAATCTTATTCGACGTAAACCAAGCTACCTGACACTACGGATAATCTTTTTCGACGCAAAGTTATCTTGATACTACGACGACGAAGCCTATTCGCCGTAAAACAATCTTCTTTATGCTACGCTGAATTTAATTTAATGTAAATGAAACTACCTGACGAATGTTTATTCCATCTTCTCGACACTACGCCGAATCTTATTCGACGAAAGTGTTCTACTTAACGTAGGTAAATCTCATTCAAAGTTAGTACGACATTCAACTGACGTAATCCTCTCGGCATTAAGCGAATATTACCCGACTTGATTGCTTCACTGCAAAACGTAGCCATTAAGCGCATTTCCTTCACACTAGTACATCTTGACCTGTAAGATCTAAATGACTCTACAAAGCTTTAATATAACTTTGAAACCCGCTGATTTCCAAATTGTGCCAAGCGGACGTGCTAAGGTGAGTCTTTCATGTTGTGTTCCGTAGATCCCTGAGTGAGCGTGGAAGCCTTGCTGATGGCGAGGATCCAACACCAGTGGATTTTTGTAGTCTGCCGAGGAAGCTGTCTGCAAGTGGCACCGTGCTCGCTCCTCGCCCAACTTTGCCGTCAGGTAGATTGACAGAAGTCAACTTGATGAGGGAACTGCGCTTAGAAATGACGTGTATTTTTGGGTGGCGGCCTTGCGCGCTCCGACTTTTAGCGAAAAAATAACACAAGGCAATTTTTAAATCAATCGGCCAGGGCTTATTTTCATTAAAATATTTTTTTGTCGCTCACTAGCGTGATGGTGTCAGAAATTTCTGTGATAATTGTGGCTTGAATTTGCCACTCCAAGAGTAACGTGTTTTTTTTAGCAAGTCGCCTATTCCCTTGTTATGTGATATATATGTTTATATATTTGCTTTTGGAGTTGAGCGTACTCGAATATTGATTGCTGGTCTCACTGGTAATGACCCCAAGTAACAGCCAAATCCTAGTGTATAGACATTTGTCTCCCCCAATATCTGCATAGATCAAGGTCCTTTTGGCTGCAAGAGGAACCAGGGTCTTATACCGCGTCTCTCTCACCTCATGGCGGCTAAGATGCACTTAATTTCTAGGTATTACCCGCTAAGGATCTCCCGAGAACTCGATTCTCTAGTACTTGTTTATGTAATAGTGGAAGTGAAGATGTTGAACTATGGCATTTTTGTTTTACATGGCTGGACTATTAAAAAAATCTAACATGGCTAGGTGATGATGCTCAGTCCCCGCCAAATGGTCAAATACATAAAGCATCCCAGTCTACCGAACACAGCATCCACCCCGAACCCACCCCTTCAACGTCAAGAGAGGAATGCACTCGAGACGCCAGCCCGATGGGGTCACATAAAAGCCAAGTCAGTTCACCACAATGGGATAACGGCCCCGCCCTTTCGAATGGACACACCGCCGGTCTGATCCCCGCTGCACAGGATACGGTTGAGGGTCATTCTAGCGGTAATTCCTCTAAACGGTCTTCAGTAAGCGATTTGTCAGAGGGCCTAATACGGAATCCCAAATTCTCGCCTTACTCTATCGGACCTAGCAGCGCTAGTGGGGATTTAGCACGCTATCCTAGTCCGGCTGGGTCAGTTAATTCAAGTAGGCATTCTCTTGTGTCGAATGAGCAAGCTGGACGTTCTGATAGCAAAAAAAGACATTCTCCTATCCCCGCTGTCGATAACGTGAGGAGGAGTGCAGCATCCCCTGGTTCTGACACCTGCGATAGATCACTTAGTGGAAAAGAAATTGCGCCTTCTCCAACAGAAGTATCACAAGCCCCTTGTGGATCCCCGCGTCCTGTTTCTGCAGGTTCTAATTCGTTTCGGTTTACAGTATCGCAGAGTGGGCAAAGTCCGTCTGGATCCCCGCGTCCTGTTTCTGCAGGTTCTAAGTCACATCAGTCACCATCAGCATCTATAACAGAAAGAGCAAGAAGCGCCGTATCTCCTCGACTTCCCTCTGTAGCATCAGGCAAGATTAGCAGTGCACCTACGTCCCCTACCCCTAGGTCTACCGTTTCGGACAGAACGGGCAGTGCTACCTCGTCCCCTAGACCTGCATTAGCCCTTTCGGACAGGGCATCAGACAGATCTCACCCGCCGTCAAGTCCTCCCTATCACCTGCCTAGTATGGAGCTACCTGCAGGAGGCCACGAGGTGTCCGCCTTTCCTCCGAGCATCCCTCCATCTGCCCATAACTCTGTCAGTAGCAGCCAAAGTGTCCGTTCTACCCCACTTCTGGTGACAGGGGTCGTCTCGTTGAGTGATACCCTGCCGTTCGAGGTGCGGCGTTCTCATGAAGAGGGTGTGGCTCGTGTCATACCGGGGTCAGCAGTTGGCGAGTCCGGCAGATCGAGCCGCTCATCATCGGTAAGTAGTACTTTGTGTACTTTATCCAAATTAATACAACTATTGTATGCAACGTTGATATTCGTCAATTCATTAGACTAATATAAAGCTTTTTTTCCTTTATTTATCTCAGATTTTCCCATACATTCTGTTGATATCCCCCTCCCCAACCCCCCCCCCCCCCACCCCTTAACTATATTGCTTGCTTTATTTTGAACTTGCTTCTTTATTGAACTTGCAATGGACTTTTAATTTAAACCTTTAATAGAACATTACGACCGTAATCACCGTAAAGGTAATAAACTACAGCGATGCCAAAACCATACATTGTTGGCTTTTGATGGATAATCGTGCGATATTTTTCCTGCATTTAATGACAAATGTATAGGGTCCCTTGCTCATTTCGATCGAAGAACTGCCATTTGCTATTCACACTTTAAAATTTGATGGGGATAGCTATTTTATTTTTAACCTTCTTTCTTGTACATCTATCCTTATAATTGCATGTTGTATGAATAATTATTTATATTTGATTCAGAGCCCACCATCTGCGTACTCAGCGGAGCAAGAACGACCGACAACATCACGCCCCTGTCACACAAGCGCCACGGAATACTACCCTGATCGCCAAGCTCCGGGCCACCGTACGCCAGACAGACACACCCATAACAACCACGCCCCTGAAAGCTACCCTGCTGCCCAGCATACTCCTGAGCACCTTACCGACACTCGCAACACCCCTGACCACACCCATGTCGGTGACTCAGAAGGAACCTCCCCCCAGTACACCCTTACCAAAGTATCACCAGAAATGGAAGCCCTGGTGAGGGAGAGAGATGACTTAGCCAGAGAGCTTAGGCAGCGGACTGAGGCGTATGAGGCGGAGCTGCGGCGACTAAGGGCTCAGAATGACGACTTGAACCAGCAAGTGATCACCTTGCAGGTAAATACCAGGGATGCACCTCAAACACCCGAAAACTTGAACCAAACTTTATTTCCCTTAGATTTGTTTAACTGTATTTTTACCCCCCTAAACTCGATCCCTGGAACTCCTGATAACCGGGTACCTCCGTTACCCCAATTAAACTGAATTTTCTTTGCTGCATACATTTACGTATCCTACGTAATTCGATGAATTGTGCTGTCCAAATCAGCCTTTAGAAGTCTTCTGGATCCGCCAGTGCTATTTTCACTAATAGTTAGGTTTGTTATTTTCCTGCGAAAGAAAAATCCGCTTAAAATTTCTACAATTCTTACCAATTGGCACCGTTATCCACGTGTTATCCACAGTTATCCACCACTGTCAGTATGTTACGCCGCTATTTTCAACCTATAATCAAACTAGCTAAAGGAACTCACCTATTGCAGGCGTTGACTTTGGATGATACCGAGAGAGAACGCCTGCGTGACCTTGAAGAGACCGTGAGTGCGTTACGTGTCACGCTGCAAGAGAAAGAAGCGGAGATCACGCAACTCCAGCAGCGTTGTCAAGAGCTGGACAAGAGCAACCAAGAGCTACAGGACGAGGAGGCGAGCCTCAGGACCGTGAGCCAGCTTACCGTGCGCGACCTGAACACCATCAATCAACAGCTTCAGGCAGAGGTAAGTCACCATGGAAACAACGTCAATCAACAGCTTCAGTCAGAGGTAAGTTACCATGGAAACACCATCAATCAACAGCTTCAGGCAGAGGTAAGTTACCATGGAAACAACGTCAATCAACAGCGTCAGGCTGAGGTATGTTACCATAGCAAAAACGTCAATCAAAAGCTAAAGGCTTCTTTGTTTTACAATGGCAACAGCATTAATAAATCATAGGGATTTATGTTATCTTTCCTTTCCTGCTTTTGTTTTGCAAAATCATACAACATTGCGCTCACAAAGGATTGTCTGATGAAGGGGGTGAGGGAGGAATGCGCAGTCAAAAGGCATTTTATGAAAAAATGATAGTATTTGACTGACTGACTGACTTTTTGGCTGTCAGGTGCGCGCGCACCTCCCTAGGCACTTCTCTATCACTGGATGCCAATCATTGAGAAGAGTAACACCTCCTTTATTAAAAAATGTACATCAATCGACAAATTCATTTCTTTTTCCGCTCATAGATCACTGACGTCAGGCGAAAGTCTCGTGAATCATCGCCCCGTGGCACCAGCAGTTCAGATGAAATCTCCCAGCTGAGCAAGGCGCTTGGCGAAGTGGCGCGACTGAAGGAGGAAAAGCGGAGACTACAACACGAGTATGACAAGATAAAAAACGAACTGGAGACAACCAAAGCGCAGAATCTGCTGAGACAACTTCGGCTGAGCAAGGGTGACGAGACACGCCCTAAAGCGCTCCCGTCAGGGGTGGTGAGACACAACAAGACAAGTTCCTCAGGGGTGGGGAGCTCGCACTACTCCTGGTCAGACAACAACTACGACTCAGCATTCAAAGTTGGCTCCACAAATCCGCATGACTTCACGGATATATATAAGTCTCGTCACGTGACCTCGCATAGACTTTACCGGAGCTCACTCGGTGATGATTCTGATTATTCTGATAACTCGGATATTCTGGAAAGCCACCGACCGTATCGCGACCGCTTCCGAACACTAAGTTCAGAATCTTCGTCCTCTTCTCTACTGGATTACGATCCCGCTATATACCGGTCAGCGGCTTTCTCTGGTCGGGGAGAGCCTGACAAAAGAAGATATCGGAGCTATCAACGGGGTAAGTGATGAGTTCTTGTGATGCTTGTTTACCTATTTATTTGGTACTCTTGGAGCAATGCGGGTTTCGAAACGTGAATTTTTATTATATTATTTTTGAACCAGTAGTTTTGATGGATAAATAAACGACAGTTGAGTAAATTAATAAATAAATTAATCCCGTTTTTTTTTTATTATCCTCATGCACCGTGAGCCCTGTAGACAATGACAACCAAATGTCTCAATATGTATTATTTCATTTAAGGGATGGGCTCGCTGACGAATCTTTACGAAGCGTCTAACGCAAACAGTAAAGCATCTCACCAGAAATCAGCAACAACCATCCCTCGGCATGTAGAATTCGACACCAGTCTCTCCTCTTACACTTCGGACACCTCAGTAACCACTCCTTGCAAGAAAAACGGTATCGGGCGAAATACTGGTACCTTCTTCACCAAGCCCTTCGCGCCAAACTCCCCACAGGATATTCAACTGGGCATGCGTGTTCTGGTGACCCGGACTCGTGGCAACGTAGGAAGGGGCGTAGTCAAATACGTGGGCTCGTTACCAGACCGCACGGACACATACATCGGCGTAGAGCTGGACTCGGGAGGTGAGTTAATGTGATTTGCGTGACGCGTGGTTTAATAGGCTATGTGAATTAAATCCGTTTGAATTTAAATTTCATTGAAATTTAATCCATCCTACAATAAAATCGACTCGATTATATTTTTACGATATCAAAAAATCATTTTTTCAAAATGATGGGCGTTCATAACATTCAAAACAAAAACAAAACAACAGTGTCACGCAAGTCGGATTCACGCCGGACTTTAAAACAAAAGCCTAGATTTGGATGTAAATTCAATTTTAGTGCAAGGCAAGCTTTATAGAGAGCGTTATCATAAAAAAGCTATTAAACCATTTATACAATTTCTATTCATTCCAACTATCTTTATGCAAACTATTTTTTTGTTATTGTGTTCTAGAGGGAAAACATGATGGGTCATTTGGCGGAAAGAGGTTTTTTCGATGGTAAGAAATACTTTTTGGTCATATACGGATCAGATTTTTAGTATTTTTCTATTGTGGTATACAATAGATCCCTAGAGCTTTTGTCACGGCTAGTTGGTCTGATAAATATGATAGTGGTCTAATTTTATTTAAGTTATTATAGTTGTAATATTAATAAAATCAAAATGGTCTTTTTCAGTAAACCAAACAGAGGGATCTTCGTCAGTTACAATAAAGTCGTCATGTGCTATGGTTGAACACTATCTGCCGACTAAAACAATTGATGGTTCACTCTGTAAGCGATCCATTGTAAAATGTAGTCAAAGTATTAGAAGTATATGTATTCCGGAACTGATAGGACAACGGCAAACCTTTAATTTAAAGTACTTAAGATATGTGGGAAACTGTGGACGCTATTCAGTCATTTTAAGAAAGTAATAGAAGTATGTTTATTTCGGATGGGACACTGTACAGAAGCAAAGCTTTAGATTAAAGTAGCTAGAATGTAGTGGACACTGTGTACGCTGGCAAGGCTTGTCAAAAAGCGTTTAGAGTATATACCTATTTCAAAAAACGTTGTCAGTGCGAAACGGCAAATGGCGATTGGCAAATGGCAGTTCTAGGACCGAAAGGAACCATGGGTCTCATTCAATTTCTACTAATGCTGAAGAATGTGGATAAATCAAACAATTACCCATTAAAGATCATCAATGTATGTCTCTGACATTGCTAATTTAACACCTTTAATTTTACGAATGATTAGTACCCAGAAGCACCGTTCGGGCTTAGAACTGCCATTTACTATTTGCCATTCGCCATTTGCACTGACAACCTTTTTTGAAATAGGTGTATGGGACATTGTATAAAGCAACAAATGGCTTGTTAAAAAGTAGTTAGAATGTATGGAAGAGACCACAAGCAAGACCTGTTAAGTACTTTAGAGTATAGAGCTCAGTGTGTACAGAAACAAGGCTTGTTAGAAAGTAGTGTGACTAGAAAAACTACAGACAAGCTGTAGAATAAATAGGTGGTCTGCATGATGTATGGGTAGTCTACGCATGATCGATTCTGGCAAGTAAATTAACACAAGGTTTAAATGTTTCTGGTAAAACAGAGTACTCGATCTTTCCAGCATTAGCCCTTCTTCAGAGAAAAAAGGCAAAGGGATAAAGCTCTAAAAGCCAGCAAAACGACTTTGTTTTAATAAAGGCGTAAACATAGTGATTTTCATTAACCCGTGAAATAAAGTGTTAGTCAATGTGTAATAGTCAGGAAAACACAAAAGAGAATGGAATTAGATCGCAATAAAGCGTAATACGCTAAAGTGTAGTTCACGGGTTAATGAAAATCACTCTACCAATTAACCTTGTGTTAGTCTATTTCCTTCTTCGAAAGTTACAACAGTATAGGGAACACCGTACGTAAGCGATGATATGTTAAACAGTATGCTGGACAACAGGACAGAGCTAGAAACAGTGTTATTACCCCCGTATTTCACTGTACAGTGACGCCCCGCCCCCCATCCCTGTTATCAATCCTGCTGATTCTGCGGAAGCGGGGTTGCTATTATGAGTGATGGTGTGATGAGATGGTTTTTGCTTCTTATTTTTTAGTGTAAGGTGGAAAATCATTTTTTTATTTACTATAACAACTTACAAATGTATTTTAAATCCGCTGATGTTTGTTATTTTATACGCATGCATAATTCCAATGTACTAGTAAAACTTAATTAACTTATGACATTCTCGCTTGGGCAGTTTGGTGATTTGGTGGTGGCGCGTTGCGATGCTGTGGGCTGTGTCGGGATGGTGTGATTGAATCATGTGCGTCGTCGCATGTAGGGCAAAAGTGGTGTTTGGGATGTCAGTACATATTGGTTCTACAACCCACATTTGTGACACAAGCATGATATTGCTTACGGGATGGTCTGTGGTAGGGTAGAAATAGTGTTTGGTGTTGTGTGATGGTGTGACTTGTGGTGTGGTCGGATAAAAGTGGTAATTGGTGTTGTGAAATGGTGGGGTGTGTTGGAGTGGTGTGATGAACTGGCAGGATAATGAGTGAGGGTGGTTTGAGATAGGTGGAATTGTGTGAAGTGTTGTATGATGGGATGGTGTGAGGTGTGGTGGGATGGTGTGAGGTGTGGTGGGATGGTGTGAGGTGTGGTGGGATGGGGTGAGGTGTGGTGGGATAGTGTGAGGTGTGGTGGGATGGTGTGAGGTGTGGTGGGATGGGGTGAGGTAATGGTGGGATGGTGTGAGGTGTGGTGGAATGGTGTGAGATGGGATGGTGTGAGGTGTGGTGGAATGGTGTGAGGTATGGTGTAATGGTGTGAGGTGTGATGGGATGGTGTGAGGTGTGATGGGATGGTGTAAGGTGTGGTGGGATGGTGTAAGGGGTGGTGGGATGGTGTAAGGTGTGGTGGGATGGTGTAAGGGGTGGTTGGATGGTGTAAGGTGTGGTGGGATGGTGTAAGGTGTGGTGGGATGGTGTAAGGGGTGGTTGGATGGTGTAAGAGGTGATGGAATGGTGTGAGGTGTGATGGGATGGTGTGAGGTGTGGTGGAATGGTGTGAGGTATGGTGTAATGGTGTGAGGTGTGATGGGATGGTGTGAGGTGTGATGGGATGGTGTAAGGTGTGGTGGGATGGTGTAAGGGGTGGTGGGATGGTGTAAGGTGTGGTGGGATGGTGTAAGGGGTGGTTGGTTGGTGTAAGGTGTGGTGGGATGGTGTAAGGTGTGGTGGGATGGTGTAAGGGGTGGTTGGATGGTGTAAGAGGTGGTGGGATGGTGTGAGGTGTGGTGGAATGGTGTGAGGTGTGATGGGATGGTGTGAGGTGTGGTGGAATGGTGTGAGGTATGGTGTAATGGTGTGAGGTGTGATGGGATGGTGTGAGGTGTGATGGGATGGTGTAAGGTGTGGTGGGATGGTGTAAGGGGTGGTGGGATGGTGTAAGGTGTGGTGGGATGGTGTAAGGGGTGGTTGGATGGTGTAAGGTGTGGTGGGATGGTGTAAGGTGTGGTGGGATGGTGTAAGGGGTGGTTGGATGGTGTAAGAGGTGGTTGGATGGTGTAAGGTGTGATGGGATGGTGTAAGGTGTGGTGGGATGGTGTAAGGTGTGGTGGGATGGTGTAAGGTGTGGTGGGATGGTGTAAGGTGTGATGGGATGGTGTAAGGTGTGGTGGGATGGTGTAAGGTGTGATGGGATGGTGTAAGGTGTGATGGGATGGTGTAAGGTGTGGTGGGATGGTGTAAGGTGTGGTGGGATGGTGTAAGGTGTGATGGGATGATGTAAGGTGTGGTGGGATGGTGTAAGGTGTGATGTGATGGTGTAAGGTGTGGTGGGATGGTGTGAGGTGTGGTGGGATGGCGTGATGAGATGGTGTAAGGTGTTATGTGATGGTGTGAGGTGTGATGGGATGGAGTGATGGGATGGTGTAAGGTGTGATGGGATGGTGTGATGGGATGGTGTAAGGTGTGGTGGGATGGTGTAAGGGGTGGTGGGATGGTGTGGGGTGTCATGGGATGGTGTGGGGTGTGGTGGGATGGTGTAAGGTGTGGTGGGATGGTGTAAGGGGTGGTTGGATGGTGTAAGGTGTGGTGGGATGGTGTAAGGTGTGGTGGGATGGTGTAAGGGGTGGTTGGATGGTGTAAGAGGTGGTGGGATGGTGTAAGGTGTGATGGGATGGTGTAAGGTGTGGTGGGATGGTGTAAGGTGTGGTGGGATGGTGTAAGGTGTGGTGGGATGGTGTAAGGTGTGATGGGATGGTGTAAGGTGTGGTGGGATGGTGTAAGGTGTGGTGGGATGGTGTAAGGTGTGATGGGATGGTGTAAGGTGTGGTGGGATGGTGTAAGGTGTGATGTGATGGTGTAAGGTGTGGTGGGATGGTGTGAGGTGTGGTGGGATGGTGTGAGGTGTGGTGGGATGGCGTGATGAGATGGTGTAAGGTGTGATGTGATGGTGTGAGGTGTGATGGGATGGAGTGATGGGATGGTGTAAGGTGTGATGGGATGGTGTGATGGGATGGTGTAAGGTGTGGTGGGATGGTGTAAGGGGTGGTGGGATGGTGTGGGGTGTCATGGGATGGTGTGGGGTGTGATGGGATGGTGTGAGGTGTGATGGAATGGTGTGGGGTGTGATGGGATGGTGTGAGGGGTGGTGGGATAGTGTGAGGTGTGATGGGATGGTGTAAGGTGTGATGGGATGGTGTTATGGGATGGTGTGAGGTGTGGTGGGATGGTGTGATGGGATGGTGTGAGGGGTGGTGGTATGGTGTGAGGTGTGATGGGATGGAGTGATGGGATGGAGTGATGGGATGTTGTAAGGTGTGATGGGATGGTGTGAGGTGTGATGGGGTGATGTGATGGGATGGTGTAAGGTTTGATGGGATGTTGTGGTGAGATGGTGTGATGGGAAGGTGTGAGGAGATGGTTTGAGGTGTGGTGGGATGACGTGAGGTGTGGTGGGATGACGTGAGGTGTGGTGGGATGACGTGAGGTGTGGTGGGATGACGTGAGGTGTGGTGGGATGACGTGAGGTGTGGTGGGATGACGTGAGGTGTGGTGGGATGACGTGAGGTGTGGTGGGATGACGTGAGGTGTGGTGGGATGACGTGAGGTGTGGTGTGGTGACGTGAGGTGTGATGGGATGGTTTGAGGTGTGGTGTGATGACGTGAGGTGTGGTGGGATGACGTGAGGTGTGGTGGGATGGTTTGAGGTGTGGTGGGATGACGTGAGGTGTGGTGTGGTGACGTGAGGTGTGATGGGATGGTTTGAGGTGTGGTGTGATGACGTGAGGTGTGGTGGGATGACGTGAGGTGTGGTGGGACGGAGGTGTGCCAGTAGGTGTCTAGTGTTGTAGGATGGTGTGAGTTATGATGGCATTGTGGGTGAATTTGCAAAAATATCTGTGAGCAGGTATTACTTTAGGATATTTTTTCATATGAGTTATTTCTTTTTTTAGCAACATGATTAAATCGATGAAATTATTGTGAAAATCAAAGCTTTGAATCTCAATCTTGAAAAGCTTTAAAGTATATCCTTATAATCCGCTAACCTAGGAAATTTTTATCGCTTTAGGAAATACTGACGCCAAATACACAATAACAAAAATCTAATCCTCCCCTCCCCTAGTCATTATTGACCAATCAAAACACTTGTTCTAATGATGTTCACACATACTCGCATATCCCGGATGATGAAAGTGCAAAGAGTTTGTAGTGGACCGAGCGTGAGTGAGTTTTTGTCGATGGGATCCCAGAAATTACCCCAAACTGAATGAGCTGTACGGAAAATCCATGAAAAGGATCAGAACCAAGTATTACGGCCGTTTTCCAGACAAGGACCGTACCAGCAAAGATGAAACTGCCATTTGTGAGAGGCTGAAAGCAGAGGACTTTGCCGTGTCGAAGGTAAGTCTGTACGATGTTGTCTTCTGTACACTGGTGTGAATTTACCTCTAATTATTTCTTTCTTTGTGCTTGCAGTCCTCGCGCTATGGGTTCCCATACCAGCCTACTTGTCTGGCTTACGATACTGTACAATGTATACTTGCTATAGGGACGTATTCAGGAGCGCTGAGAATGTATCCTTGCTTTGCGAGAGCGGAAAATATTCAGGGAGAATAATGCGCGTTGAAAAACACATAGCTGATACAGATTCAGCTATCGGCAGATTTGATTGTAAATTTCTTTCTGTCTTTACTTTTCATTGATTTAAGTATAACTTGTGGTATAATTGCAAAGATGAAAATTTTAGCTATAAATTGGTACTTTGTTTTATGATAAAGAATGAATGAAGTCCTCCACAAATGAAAGACTTCGAGCACCTCATCTCAGAAATTCCACATTTCTGTCGTTAACTCAGCTTAGTTCCCTGCTCTCTTAACTGAAATCTTACGTTGAATTAATGATTTATAGCATTCAGAGTAAGCAAAAGAACACTAGACCATCGCGATTCAATTCTGACGGCTTTTGTTTACTTTTTGATACAATTAATAACTGCCCATAATGTAATGTAATCTTTGAATAATTGAGCAGTTTAAATTGCTTGAACACTTGTAAAAACAGTTAATTTTCGCGGCTATTTTTCTGGGTGATGATTATATTTATGTGCTTGTTTTGGACGAAGGATGTGACATGCTTTGCTGGGGAATTTTGTTACTCGTGTTTGGTCCTTAGCTGTGATATAGACTCGGTCGCCCAGGAGTGGAATCTCATGTCCAACATGATAGCTCTACTCCCGTAAGGAACTTGCTCTTCCTCGTAAATGAGGTAAGAAAAGTCTTGTTTAATGCCTATTATCAGCTGATTACTGTCCTTTTATCCGATCACCCAAAATAAAGAATTTCTATGCTATCTATCACAAAATGCTAGAATATCAGGCTCCAAACCACATTATTTCTGTGACATATTTAGTAACGAAACGAAACTAAATCAGATCATATGTTTGTTTTTAGTATTTTGAATGTTTTTTTTGCATACCATCAAAGAACCTTTCTATGATTATCCATTATTTATTTCTTGTGTTTGTTGTTTTTGCTATCTATATGTTGCTATTTTTGTACCATATATTTTTGAACCAATCAGAAACGACTTAATTGTAAAACAGTTAAATTGCTTCATACCCATACTGCACCTACCTGTAAAAGCACTGCACTTTTACCAGACACACACACCTGTTATTAATAAACATTAGTAACATGTCAGGGGAATTTGTATACCATGTCTACCTGTAAAAGCACTGCACTTTTACCAGAATAGAATCAAAAAGCCCAAACTGTCGCGATCTCGTACCAGAACAATGAATACAATACACCAAAAACTGGAAATCGACTCTGGCAGAGTCGATTTCCAGTTTTTGGTGTATTGCACTTTTACCAGACATACACACCTGTTATTAATAAACATTAGTAACATGTCAGGGGAATGAGACAAATTGATGAACATTTCCTGAATTTATTTTTTATTTTCTTGTTTTTATAAAATTATAAGAAAGATGTATGTCTAGAACATATTGTCTATATCGTAGATCTTAGCATGAAGTGTTTCATGGTCTAGAGAACGCAGATAGTTTGTCTGTAAACCCTCAATATTCCTTTTGTTATGCAGTTTACTTCTGTATCACCTGGATTTGTTACAAACAACAGGATATAAACAGCAACCGCATTTGTAACAAAAATCAACCAGATATGTAACATCAACCGGATTTGAAACAAAAATCAACCAGATATGTAACAACGTTTAACAACTGGAGTTGTAACAAACATCAACCGGATTTGTAACAACTTTTTGTCAAAACATTTGAAAATCAATTGACAGTTGACAAGTTACAAATAAACAGAGAATCGGCTGCAGCAATCACACTATAGAGCAATGAAAAATAACTCTTTTAGTGAAGATAAGCCCTTTCTGGCATAAGAAATTTTTTGGCTGATTCGTAAGGGCGGAGGTAGTAGCTTTTGTTGTTTTTATTTTGCTGCCGGAGCAGGGGCATGTGCAAGTTTGCCACCCTAAAAGTCACTTGATTTCACAGTCTATGTCACCTACTAAGCTCAAGGAGGTATATCATTGACCTAGCCATTGCCAATAATCTGTGTAGGAATGTTATATGTGATATTTATCTTTGAGGATATATTATTGATGATGGTTGGGTACTCTGTGGTTACCTGTTCCCTGACCATTACAGTGCAATGTGCTTTACCGTGATCACCTTGACACTGTTTTTGAAGTAAGCCAATTAGGATACAAGAAACATCTTATTAGATTGACATGGACTTTGCTAACCAATCAGCATGGCAAAGAAGTGGTTCAGTGCGCATCAGAAATCAATAGAGTCTTCCTAGTTATAAAGTTTTTGTCAATCATAACAATCTTGCATGTAAATTTTTTTAAACATACTCTTGGTTGCCAGGGAAGCATGTGTTGCACTATCATTGTCTGAATGATAATGGACTCAAGTGTGGCTAATTGTTTGGACGCCTGTGTAGGGTGCTCTGATCAGTAATTGAGTCATGTGTGGCTAATTGTTTGGTCACATTTGTTGGGTGCTCTGGTCAGTAATTGAGTCATGTGTGGCTAATTGTTTGGTCACATTTGTAGGGTGCTCTGATCAGTAATTGTCCAGAGGACTGTATCCATCTGTGGAATCTGCGTCAAGAACAGCCTGTGATTGTACAGTCGCTTAGGTTCAACAGAGAAAGGTATGATCCACCTTGAAATGCAGCTTTGATTGGCTGTTATTTGACTTCAACACTTATAGGACCTAGTATAGGTTGTGTATTTAAGTGAAGAAGTGAAGTTAGAATACAGATTTTGCCAAGAACCTGCATTTCTAGAAATGATGCAATAAAAATAGCCAACCCCCCAAAAAAGAGAGATTTAGCATAATCTCACAATGCTTGAAAGTGTGTTCAGTGGAGCATTGTATTATTTAAAATTTTTCACAGTTCACCACACTACCATTGCCACTAACACAAAGTTTGGAACAAGCCCATTAAAGGTTGCCATGCTAGTGTTCCTTACACTCATGAAAGATTTCAGTGCAATGCATGTGATTGATATATGTTCCATTCACAGGATAACATGTCTGCACCTACCATACAAGTCACGCTGGTTGTATGTGGGCACAGAGAAAGGCAATGTTCATGTGGTCAATATCGAGAAGTTTGAGTTATCAGGGTACACTATCAATTGGAACAAGGCTATTGACATGTGAGTATTTTCAGGATTGGTGCCAGTTGTATATGACTGACATTTACAGTTGTCAAAATGGTTGTACACAACAAGGGAGCACAGCCAAATTTGTTTCTAATTAAAAATTAGATTTAAGATTATATGTTTTTGCAAAGATTGCTTATAAGGTGAAAATAGTACAACAATCTTTATTCAAAAAAGGTTACATTATAACTCCTAAAAAGTCAGGTTAGGTTTTATGTGAGCTCCCTTTGTATGTGCTATAGGCCACCCAACTAAACTTGTCTACAACTAATCTTGTCACCTGGACAATAAAAGCACTTAAAAGCATTTTATTACCTAGCAATAAAAGCATTACAGTCAAAGTGGGTTTGTTTTGTGGTCAAGACATGGATAGTATCCTTTACTTTCTCGGCCCCTGAAGTAGTCATCATTTGAATGTATGTGTGTTCCTCTGTTCTTGGATAGGCCATGCTTTGTACACAAGTTTTGAATGTGAAGCACTTAGAACATGGTTGATACAATATATGTGCTTAATAAATGCAATGATTTTTTTATTTATCAAAGGTAACCTGTTAGGCACATATTTATCTAAATAAAGGAGTGTGCATACAATAGGGTGCAAAGAAATAATAATGACATAAAAAGAGCTTGCAAAAATGTTTCTTTGGAACATTTATTGCAGTTAGTATCTGGGCATTTAATATCCCTTGAAGGTTATCATGTCTAAGTTATAAGCCCACCCAGACATCACTATGCACTTGAGATACGCATAAGGCTTTATCTCACAAGTGGATAAAGGACTAGTGTGAAGTACTGTCTTGACAAGCCAATACCAAACATGCTCACTTCAAACTAATAGGTAAATGGTGCCTACAAAGTGTGATACTAGTTGTTTTTGATTTAATTAATTCTGGTTTGCTGGCAAAATATGGTGGAACACCATAAGTGTTTAAATATAAAATTGCATTTGTATGCTGATTTAATTTATACAAGTTAAAGTCATTCTGCTGGCTCTTCTTATAATGAAATCAACTTTTCCAATTTATCAGAGAAGCTTCATAATATTTTTTAAACAAAGCCTAAACTTTTCTTGGAACTTATGAAGACATGTATGTATAAATGTTATCATGCAAATATCAAAATTAACCTTTCACAAGAGCATCATTTTCTTTTCTTTTTTTTCTGTAGAAAATGTAAAACTCACCCTGGTCCAGTTGTGCAGATCACTGACAACCCAGTTGACTCCAATAAGGTACAAATACTGAATGACAAGGGGAGGGGTATGACCAAGACAGGGTATGGGGGTGTAAAAAAACCAACAGGGTAAGCGGGTGTGACAACCTGACCGACAGGGTAAGGGGGTGTGACTACCCAACCGACAGGGTAAGGGGGTGTGACCAACAGACAGGGTAAGGGGGTGTGACTACCCAACAGACAGGGTAAGGGGGTGTGACTACCCAACCAACAGGGTAAGGGTGTGTGACCAACAGACAGGGTAAGGTGGTGTGACTACCCAACAGACAGGGTAAGGGGGTGTGACTACCCAACAGACAGGGTAAGGGGGTGTGACTACCCAACAGACAGGGTTAGGGGGTGTGACTACCCAACAGACAGGGTAAGGGGGTGTGACTACCCAACCGTAAGGGTAAGGTGGTGTGACTACCCAACCGAAAGGGTAAGGGGGTGTGACTACCCAACCAACAGGGTAAGGGGTGTGACTACCCAACCAATAGGGTAAGGGGGTGTGACTACCCAACCGACAGGGTAAGGGGGTGTGACTACCCAACAGACAGGGTAAGGGGGTGTGACTACCCAACAGACAGGGTAAGGGGGTGTGACTACCCAACACACAGGATAAGGGGGTGTGACTACCCAACCGAAAGGGTAAGGGGTGTGACTACCCAACCAACAGGGTAAGGGGGTGTGACTACCCAACCGACAGGGTAAGAGGGTGTGACTACCCAACCGACAGGGTAAGGGGGTGTGACTACCCAACAGACAGGGTAAGGGGGTGTGACTACCCAACAGACAGGGTAAGGGGGTGTGACTACCCAACAGACAGGGTAAGGGGGTGTGACTACCCAACAGACAGGGTAAGGGGGTGTGACTACCCAACAGACAGGGTAAGGGGGTGTGACTACCCAACAGACAGGGTAAGAGGGTGTGACTACCCAACAGACAGGGTAAGGGGGTGTGACTACCCAACAGACAGGGTAACGGGGTGTGACTACCCAACAGACAGGGTAAGGGGGTGTGACTACCCAACACACAGGGTGAGAGGGTGTGACTACCCAACAGACAGGGTAAGGGGGTGTGACTACCCAACATACAGGGTAACAGGGTGTGACTACCCAACACACAGGGTGAGAGGGTGTGACTACCCAACAGACAGGGTAAGGGGGTGTGACCAACAGACAGGGTAAGGGGGTGTCACCAACAGAAAGGGTAAGGGGGGTGTGACTACCCAACATACAGGGTAAGAGGGTGTGACTACCCAACAGACAGGGTGAGAGGGTGTGACTACCCAACAGACAGGGTAAGGGGGTGTGACTACCCAACACACAGGGTAAGGGGGTGTGACTACCCAACACACAGGGTACGGGGGTGTGACTACCCAACAGACAGGGTAAGGGGGTGTGACTACCGAACAGACAAGGTAAGGGGGTGTGACTACCCAACACACAGGGTAAGGGGGTGTGACTACCCAACCGAAAGGGTAAGGGGTGTGACTACCCAACCAACAGGGTAAGGGGGTGTGACTACCCAACCGACAGGGTAAGAGGGTGTGACTACCCAACCGACAGGGTAAGGGGGTGTGACTACCCAACAGACAGGGTAAGGGGGTGTGACTACCCAACAGACAGGGTAAGGGGGTGTGACTACCCAACAGACAGGGTAAGGGGGTGTGACTACCCAACAGACAGGGTAAGGGGGTGTGACTACCCAACAGACAGGGTAAGGGGGTGTGACTACCCAACAGACAGGGTAAGAGGGTGTGACTACCCAACAGACAGGGTAAGGGGGTGTGACTACCCAACAGACAGGGTAACGGGGTGTGACTACCCAACAGACAGGGTAAGGGGGTGTGACTACCCAACACACAGGGTGAGAGGGTGTGACTACCCAACAGACAGGGTAAGGGGGTGTGACTACCCAACATACAGGGTAACAGGGTGTGACTACCCAACACACAGGGTGAGAGGGTGTGACTACCCAACAGACAGGGTAAGGGGGTGTGACCAACAGACAGGGTAAGGGGGTGTCACCAACAGAAAGGGTAAGGGGGGTGTGACTACCCAACATACAGGGTAAGAGGGCGTGACTACCCAACAGACAGGGTGAGAGGGTGTGACTACCCAACAGACAGGGTAAGGGGGTGTGACTACCCAACACACAGGGTAAGGGGGTGTGACTACCCAACACACAGGGTACGGGGGTGTGACTACCCAACAGACAGGGTAAGGGGGTGTGACTACCGAACAGACAGGGTAAGGGGGTGTGACTACCCAACAGACAGGGTAAGAGGGTGTGACTACCCAACAGACAGGGTAAGGGGGTGTGACTACCCAACACACAGGGTAAGGGGGTGTGACTACCCAACACACAGGGTGATGGGGGGGGTGACTACCCAACACACAGGGTAAGGGGGTGTGACTACCCAACAGACAGGGTTAGGGGGTGTGACTACTCAACACACAGGGTAAGGGGGTGTGACTACCCAACCGACAGGGTAAGGGGGTGTGACTACCCAACACACAGGGTAAGGGGGTGTGACTACCCAACACACAGGGTAAGGGGGTGTGACTACCCAACACACAGAGTAAGGGGGTGTGACTACCCAACACACAGGGTAAGGGGGTGTGACTACCCAACCGAAAGGGTAAGGGGTGTGACTACCCAACCAACAGGCTAAGGGGGTGTGACTACCCAACCAACAAGGTAAGTGGGTGTGACTACCCAACCGACAGGGTAAGAGGGTGTGACTACCCAACCGACAGGGTAAGGGGGTGTGACTACCCAACACACAGGGTGAGAGGGTGTGACTACCCAACAGACAGGGTAAGGGGGTGTGACTACCCAACATACAGGGTAACAGGGTGTGACTACCCAACAGACAGGGTAAGGGGGTGTGACTACCCAACCGACAGGGTAAGGGGTGTGACTACCCAACACACAGGGTACGGGGGTGTGACTACCCAACAGACAGGGTAAGGGGGGTGTGGCTACCGAACAGACAGAGTAAGGGGGTGTGACTACCCAACAGACAGGGTAAGAGGGTGTGACTACCCAACAGACAGGGTAAGGGGGTGTGACTACCCAACACACAGGGTAAGGGGGTGTGACTACCCAACACACAGGGTGATGGGGGGGTGACTACCCAACACACAGGGTAAGGGGGTGTGACTACCCAACACACAGGGTAAGGGGGTGTGACTACCCAACAGACAGGGTAAGGGGGGTGTGACTACCCAACACACAGGGTAAGGGGGTGTGACTACCCAACAGACAGGGTAAGGGGGTGTGACTACCCAACAGACCGGGTAAGGGGGTGTGACTACCCAACAGACAGGGTAAGGGGGTGTGACTACCCAACAGACAGGGTGAGGGGGTGTGACTACCCAACAGACAGGGTGAGGGGGTGTGACTACCCAACAGACAGGGTAAGGGGGTGTGACTACCCAACAGACAGGGTAAGGGGGTGTGACTACCCAACAGACAGGGTAAGGGGGTGTGACTACCCAACCGAAAGGGTAAGGGGGTGTGACTACCCAACTGAAAGGGTAAGGGGGTGTGACTACCCAACCAACAGGGTAAGGGGTGTGACTACCCAACCGACAGGGTAAGGGGGTGTGACTACCCAACAGACAGGGTAAGGGGGTGTGACTACCCAACAGACAGGGTAAGGGGGTGTGACTACCCAACACACAGGGTAAGGGGGTGTGACTACCCAACCGAAAGGGTAAGGGGGTGTGACTACCCAACACACAGGGTAAGGGGGTGTGACTACCCAACCGAAAGGGTAAGGGGTGTGACTACCCAACCAACAGGGTAACCGGGTGTGACTACCCAACCAACAAGGTAAGTGGGTGTGACTACCCAACCGACAGGGTAAGAGGGTGTGACTACCCAACCGACAGGGTAAGGGGGTGTGACTACCCAACAGACAGGGTAAGGGGGTGTGACTACCCAACCGACAGGGTTAGGGGGTGTGACTACCCAACAGACAGGGTTAGGGGGTGTGACTACCCAACAGACAGGGTAAGGGGGTGTGACTACCCAACCGACAGGGCAAGGGGGTGTGACTACCTGGAAGAAAGAATAAGGGGTATGGCTTCCTAGAATTCAGGATTGGCATGGTTACCTGGCAGAAAGGTGGGAAGAATGACTTCCTGTAGACAGGGGAAAGGAAGGTATCACTACTTGGCAGGCAAGGTGGGCAAGGCAAACAGACAGGGATGTAAGACTACTGCTAGACAAGGAGGAATCTAACTAGCAAACAGACAGGGATATAAGACTACTGCCACACAAGGAGGGATCTAACTAGCAAACAGACAGGGATGTAAGACTACTGCCACACAAGGAGGGATCTAACTAGCAAACAGACAGGGATGAAAGACTACTGCCACACAAGGAGGGATCTAACTAGCAAACAGACAGGGATGTAAGACTACTGCCACACAAGGAGGGATCTAACTAGCTAACAGATAGGGATGTAAGACTACTGCCACACAAGGAGGGATCTAACTAGCAAACAGACAGGGATGTAAGACTACTGCCACACAAGGAGGGATCTAACTAGCAAACAGACAGGGATGTAAGACTACTGCCACATAAGGAGGGATCTAACTAGCTAACAGACAGGTATGTAAGACTACTGCCACACAAGGAGGGATCTAGCTAGCTAACAGACAGGGATGAAAGACTACTGCTAGACAAGGAGGGATCTAACTAGCAAACAGACAGGGATGTGAGACTACTGCCACACAAGGAGGGATCTAACTAGCAAACAGACAGGGATGAAAGACTACTGCTAGACAAGGAGGGATCTAACTAGCAAACAGACAGGGATGTGAGACTACTGCCACACAAGGAGGGATCTGACTAGCAAACAGACAGGGATGAAAGACTACTGCTAGACAAGGAGGGATCTAACTAGCAAACAGACAGGGATGTAAGACTACTGCCACACAAGGAGGGATCTAACTAGCAAACAGACAGGGATGAAAGACTACTGCTAGACAAGGAGGGATCTAACTAGCAAACAGACAGGGATGTAAGACTACTGCCACACAAGGAGGGATCTAACTAGCAAACAGACAGGGATGTAAGACTACTGCCAGACAAGGAGGGATCTAACTAGCAAACAGACAGGGATGAAAGACTACTGCTAGACAAGGAGGGATCTAACTAGCAAACAGACAGGGATGTGAGACTACTGCCACACAAGGAGGGATCTAACTAGCAAACAGACAGGGATGTAAGACTACTGCCACACAAGGAGGGATCTAACTAGCTAACAGACAGGGATGTAAGACTACTGCCACACAAGGAGGGATCTAACTAGCAAACAGACAGGGATGAAAGACTACTGCTAGACAAGGAGGGATCTAACTAGCAAACAGACAGGGATGTAAGACTACTGCCACACAAGGAGGGATCTAACTAGCAAACAGACAGGGATGTAAGACTACTGCCACACAAGGAGGGATCTAACTAGCAAACAGACAGGGATGTGAGACTACTGCCACACAAGGAGGGATCTAACTAGCAAACAGACAGGGATGTAAGACTACTGCCACACAAGGAGGGATCTAACTAGCAAACACTGCCTGGCACACTAGGGCAGATTGTGATATTTGTACAGATTTTTTTAAAATTTAAATTAAGTTTTTTTTTTATATTGAAATCACAAGATTGCTTGTAGTATTTGAAAGCATTGGCATACATGATTATACCTTGCAGATCTTACTTGGATATGAGTCTGGAACTGTTGCTGTGTGGTCATTAAGGGATAAATCAGCTGAGCAAAGGTTTATTTGTAGCCAGGTACGGTTATATTTTTTGGTATCAATTTGCTAGTAAAGAAAAGCCCCCCCTAAAAAAAAAGTAATAAATATATGGTTTAAATGGTATAGCACTGTTTTATTGTTTTGAGAGATGATAGTGGTGGTGATGTTAGTTCTGGTAATGATGATGGTGGTCATGATAGCTGTGCATGATGATGATATAGGTGGTAGATATTGGTGGTAGTAGTGATGATGATATTGGTGGTAGATATTGTTGGTAGTAGTGATGATGATATTGGTGGTAGTAGTGATGATGATATTGGTGGTAGTAGTGATGATATTGGTGGTAGTAGTGATGATGATATTGGTGGTAGTAGTGATGATGATATTGGTGGTAGATATTGTTGGTAGTAGTGATGATGATATTGGTGGTAGATATTGGTGGTAGTAGTGATGATGATATTGGTGGTAGATATTGGTGGTAGTAGTGATGATGATATTGGTGGTAGATATTGGTGGTAGTAGTGATGATGATATTGGTGGTAGATATTGGTGGTAGTAGTAATGATGATATTGGTGGTAGATAGGGGCGTACGCAGGATTTTAACAAGTTGCAGTCAAAGCATTCAGAAGCTGAATGAGGGCGTAGCCCCTTATCCAGCATCCCCGTGAAAATTTCATATCTCCCGCTTTTGGGTTTGAAATTGGCGTCAATGCATCAGACTTTTGAGAATATTACACGATCCTCTGTCATCATCGATCTGAAATAGGACTTCAGTCGTCGCGTGGCACTGAACGACATAACAATATGTTTGGAAATCATCTGTAGACTACCATGATTAAGAAAATTATAGTTTTTATCCTTACCATATATATAAAACTACGTACATAAAAATGAATAAGTAAACATTTGATTTTTTGCCCTCGTTATGCAAATAAGATCGCCAATTTTTTTGGAGTCCAGTGACTGCAGGCCTACAGGCTGCGTAAGGCTGCGTACGCCACTGGTAGATATTGGTGGTAGTAGTGATAATGATATTGGCGGTAGATATTGGTGGTAGTAGTGATGATGATATTGGTGGTAGTAGTGATGATGATATTGGTGGTAGATATTGGTGGTAGTAGTGATGATGATATTGGTGGTAGATATTGGTGGTAGTAGTGATGATGATATTGGCTGTAGATATTGGTAGTAGTAATGATGATATTGGCTGTAGATATTGGTGGTAGTAGTAATGATGATATTGGTGGTAGATATTGGTGGTAGTAGCGATGATGATATTGGTGGTAGATATTGGTGGTAGTAGTGATGATGATATTGGTGGTAGATATTGGTGGTAGTAGTGATGATGATATTGGTGGTAGTAGTGATGATGATATTGGCGGTAGATATTGGTGGTAGTAGTGATGATGATATTGGTGGTAGATATTGGTGGTAGTAGTGATGATGATATTGGTGGTAGTAGTGATGATGATATTGGTGGTAGTAGTGATGATGATATTGGTGGTAGTAGTGATGATGATATTGGCTGTAGATATTGGTGGTAGTAGTGATGATGATATTGGTGGTAGATATTGGTGGTAGTAGTGATGATGATATTGGTGGTAGATATTGGTGGTAGTAGTGATGATGATATTGGTGGTAGTAGTAATGATGATACTGGCGGTAGATATTGGTGGTAGTAGTGATGATGATATTGGTGGTAGTAGTGATGATGATATTGGTGGTAGTAGTGATGATGATATTGGTGGTAGTAGTGATGATGATATTGGTGGTAGATATTGGTGGTAGTAGTGATGATGATATTGGTGGTAGATATTGGTGGTAGTAGTGATGATGATATTGGTGGTAGATATTGGTGGTAGTAGTGATGATGATATTGGTGGTAGATATTGGTGGTAGTAGTGATGATGATATTGGCGGTAGATATTGGTGGTAGTAGTGATGATGATATTGGTGGTAGTAGTGATGATGATATTGGTGGTAGTAGTGATGATGATATTGGTGGTAGTAGTGATGATGATATTGGTGGTAGTAGTGATGATGATATTGGTGGTAGTAGTGATGATGATATTGGCTGTAGATATTGGTGGTAGTAGTGATGATGATATTGGTCGTAGATATTGGTGGTAGTAGTGATGATGATATTGGTGGTAGATATTGATAGTAGTGATGATGATATTGGTGGTAGATATTGGTAGTAGTGATGATGATTTTGGCTGTAGATATTGGTGGTAGTAGTGATGATGATATTGGCTGTAGATATTGGTGGTAGTAGTGATGATGATATTGGTGGTAGATATTGGTGATAGTAGTGATGATAATATTGGTGGCAGATATTGGTGGTAGTAGTGATGATGATATTGGTGGTAGTAGTGATGATGATATTGGTGGTAGATATTGGTGGTAGTAGTAATGATGATATTGGTGGTAGTAGTGATGATGATATTGGCGGTAGATATTGGTGGTAGTAGTGATGATGATATTGGTGGTAGATATTGGTGGTAGTAGTGATGATGATATTGGCTGTAGATATTGGTAGTAGTAATGATGATATTGGTGGTAGATATTGGTGGTAGTAGTGATAATGAGATTTTGGCTGTGATGACAACGATGGTGGTAATGATGATGATAATTATGGTTGTAATGAAGATGAGGTGGTGGTTGTGATGATGATGATGATGATGATTATGTTGATAATGATGATGATGATGGTAATGTTCAAATAGATGATAGCATTTATAAAACAAAATCATAATATGTAATGATCATGAATGTGTTGCTAATGATATGTGTTTTTAGAAATCATTAACCTCAATGCACTGGTTAAATGATGGGAAGCAGTTCATATGTGCTCACTCTAATGGCTCTCTTAGTCTGTGGATGTTAAAAACTGCCGGCAAGCCTGTAGAAATACTCACCCCACATGGTAAGTATACCTGGTTATATTTTTTATTTGTTTATATTTTGAATGTTTACGCTTGCTACTTTTTTAACTCGTGAATGATTGCAAAGTATTTACGGGTTATTGGAGGGACTTGTGACTTGTCTGACTGTCTGACTTGTGTCACTCGATCGTCGGATGTTCGGATGGTTGGTTGTGGTTTTTCTGTTCTTTATCAACACAGAAATCCTTATATATATATACTTCCGGTGATCAACTTCCTTTTAAAGCCTAGTTTTATAAAAGGGCTATGTCCTCAACCTGTGACCGTTTCAGTCATTCTTTACTAGGATCGTAAGGAATGCGCCTTCGTCACTGATGTCAATTGGTCTTCTAATGTTCAGTCCAAGTCAAGCTGTTAGTTTGCAAACAAAACAAGTGAAATTCTAGCAAAGCTTTTAATTCTCTTGGTTTTAGTATTTGCCGATTTGCGTCTCTGGGTTTTCGCCTTGTTTGTTTGAATTTGGGCTGAAAGAGCAACTAGGCAAAACTGCGACTTGTAAGTCCGAGAAACACAAGAGGGAAAAGCCGCTCTTAGCAGGGTCTCGGTTTGCAAGGTTATAAAAAGCCTCTGTTAGAAGGACAAAATATAACAGGATAGATTTCCACAAATTAATTTTTCACAATTCTTTCCAATCAACTAAACTAAATATCAAACAAAACTCGTACACATGGCCCCGCTTCTTCGTCAAATAACGATTTTGCGCCTTTCTAGAATGTTAACATGCATAAAACACATTATATGACAGTAGCGTGATCAATTATTGAGGGTATTTGTCTATGATCACACTTTTCTATGACCACAGCGTCCCGGGTTCGAATCCCACTGAAGGCTTTTATTTTACTTTTTATAATAATAATTAATTATACTGTTCTTGGTGTTTCATGACATCGAAAAGAAAAAAAAGGTATAAGGACATTTTTATGTACTCTCAGTATCTTGGATGTGTTCATGCTTTGTTCAGTGTCCTGTATATCTTTTATGCACACAAGAAAATAACTAGGAAAATACATTTGCATTCACGAGTTGGCTCAAAGAGCCTTTGATTTGTACTGTTGTGTTGATGCTTCTGAAAGAAAAGGTACTTTACATGACTAGAATACCTCACGGTTAACTTGGCACTTCCTTGCATATCAATACTTTTTCATATTAATTAGAAAATATATCAAACTATGGAGAAAGATTTGTTTTAATAAAGGATATGTGGATCAAAGATTGCTTTTTATTTGTGTATTTATTTAAGCAATTTAAGATTGTTTCTACATGATTTAAAGTAGTTAAAGCATGTGATTTCAGTGATGACTGACAACATTTGAACATATTCATTGATTTCAGGTATGTCAAACAGGGAGCGACCATGTGCACCTATTAACAAGGTTGAGTGGCTTGGCTCAGCGTCAGGGTGAGAGTTCTATTAAATACAGTTTTATTATGCAGGATGTCACAAGTCTGATGTTTAAAATAAAAATAACTCGAAACCGTGGAATGCGGTAAAAAAAATCCTGTTTGTTAATTCAAAATGCGAATGCGAACTAGGAATCAGCAGCTGCTAAAAGTGTTTCAGGAGTATGTGCCATAAGTCACTCAGACAACCAAACCAAGCTTTTGTTCTTTGTGAAAAAAATTTGAACAGTCAACCTAGAGCTTGAATCTAGTAACTGTAGACAAATGCTTCTTAATTAAAAATGTACCCATCGGTATTGAACTGCTTGATCTTTGTAGGGACCCCCTTATCATATTTTCTGGGGGAACAATGAGAGGGAAGAGAAAAGGCTTAACCTTATGTCATGGCAAGTCTACCAAGCTCCTTACTACAGAGAGTATACTGGACTTTACCTCAGTCATGACCACGCCCTGGCCTGAGGGTAAGTCACCTCAGCCATGACCACGCCCTGGCCTGAGGGTAAGTCACCTCAGCCATGACCATGCCCTGGCCTGAGGGTAAGACCAACTACAACAGCTTGAATTTATTAGAAGTTCAAGCAACTTCACACCGAATATAACCAACAGATAGATATTTTTGGATATTTGCTGATATTTTCCGTTTGTGCTTCCATAAGAAATTATTTTCCGTTTTCCATAGGAAAGCTATTGACAATCCAGAAAAATTGCCTTTTGTAGAGTTCAAAATCAAATATTGCTTCTTGCAGTTTTTCGACCACTGAAAACTGATGACTGCTAAAACCAAACTCATAAAAGTGCACAAAACCATCAAGCCGTATCTACATTGCAAGGAATGGGGGTTCAAGCCCTTTCTTCCATGCCATATAATACTATTTATTTTTCTTGTTTAGAAATGCAGGACCCTAGAGCTATTATCGCCATCACCCCGGCCAGACTACTAGTGTTTGATGTTGCGTCTGCACTTTCTTCCAAGTAAGGGCATCCTAACACACTTTATGCCATCACTCTAATGTAATTCTCAATCGATTTGGTTTCAAATCAATTCGATTTCAGTGATTTTTGTAAATAATTTCTTAATGCTAAACCGCTTTTCAGACTAATAGAATTTCATTGAGTGCTTTTTAATTGGTCATGTCCTTACGTAGAGGTAGCCTGGTTCCAGAGCCTCGACTGTCTCTCTGTTTAGTAGCCAGCGAGTTAGCACTGAGCTACGCAATAGAGAGACGTTCGAGGCTGTGCACGTAGAGGTGGCGAAGACAATTTCATGCTTGCCAAAGAAAATTCAGTTTACTGTAGCTATTGGAAAGTGTTGGCAGAATGTTGAAAAATAGAGTAAAGACACTTTTGTAGTTGTTTACAATAATCAACTTTCAAAAAAGCTTTTATCCAATTTATGTCTGATACTTTATTTTATAATATTGAGTTTGATAAAGAGGAAGGGAGGAGGTAGGAGAGGAAGACTGGGCCGACTTTTATCCAGAATTGCAGCCATAGGCTAAATTGCTCTGGATTTACATTGCCCGGGGTCTTATTCTCACTGCTATTAAGGCTCACTGTGCTGCCGCGCATGAATGAGAGAGTGTTAGTATGTTAATGCCGCTTTTGGTTTTGCGGCCAAGTACAGACACTGAAGATGGACTCTGCTTTCTTCAGTGGTTCTTTAACAGGTTGGTTAGCTAGGTTTTTGCTAGACGGGACCGCCATTTAACGTAGTCATCCAAGCCACAAGGGATACACAGTCCCCAATCTAGAGAGCCAGGTTTTTAACACCTCTGAAAAAATACCAAGTTGACCTGACCTGGGTTTGAACACTGGTCTTCTTGCTTGAGAAGCGAAGCCCGTACCACTGAGCTATCGCGCCACTCTCTCAACAATGTCACTTGTGGAAATTTGTTTGGATGGGCATATCATTCAATTTGGAGCCTATAGCTATTTAAGCAGACAACTTATAACTGTTTCCCTGTTTCTAGACCCGTCACATTTGATGTACCATATGCTTTTGAGATCCACGAGTCGCCTGTCACGTGTACACAGTATATCACTGAGTGTCCACCCGACCTCATCAGGGCATTAAGAGAGGTCGGCGGAAGACCCAAAAAGAAACTCTTACAGCGGGAGGCCAGCCGACAGGTGCAAAACACACGTCATTGCTATTTCTGGTGTTTAGTTGACACATTCATTACATCAACTTCATTTCAGTTTGAAACTGGAAAAGCACTAAAGCATGGTACACATACGCAACATTACGACGTACTGTATGAGAAATAAAACTTGTTTTATTTTTGTCACGAAAATGAATGGTGTAGTAAATCGAGGCAGTTCATCTTCCCACTTCGAGATCTGTTATAACCGTGATATTGTGTACATGTCCTCACTCTTGTGTTTATTGCAATGTAGCCATCGTCTATAACAGGTGGTGCCATGAGTGATCATGTGTTATCGAGTACATGTCCTTATTCTCGTTTCTATTTGTATGTAGCCATCGTCTATAACAGGTGGTGCCATGAGTGATCATGTGTTATCGAGTACATGTCCTTATTCTCGTTTCTATTTGTATGTAGCCTTGCCCCATAACAGGTGGTGCCATGAGTGATCATGTGTTATCGAGTACATGTCCTTATTCTCGTTTCTATTTGTATGTAGCCTTGGCCCATAACGGGTGGTGCCATGAGTGATCATGTGTTATCGAGTAGTCCTTATTCTTGTTTCTATTTGTATGTAGCCTTGGCCCATAACAGGTGGTGCCATGAGTGATCATGTGTTATCGAGTACTTGTCCTTATTCTTGTTTCTATTTGTATGTAGCCTTGGCCCATAACGGGTGGTGCCATGAGTGATCATGTGTTATCGAGTACATGTCCTTATTCTCGTTTCTATTTGTATGTAGCCTTGCCTCATAACAGGTGATGCCATGAGTGATCATGTGTTATCGAGTACATGTCCTTATTCTCGTTTCTATTTGTATGTAGCCTTGGCCCATAACAGGTGATGCCATGAGTGATCATGTGTTATCGAGTACATGTCCTTATTCTCGTTTCTATTTGTATGTAGCCTTGGCCCATAACGGGTGGTGCCATGAGTGATCATGTGTTATCGAGGACATGTCCTTATTCTCGTTTCTATTTGTATGTAGCCTTGGCCCATAACAGGTGGTGCCATAAATGACCGAGACACCGATGATGAATCTAGTGAGCTTATCATCACAGGGTAAGACGACTGTATGCACTTGGAAATATTTCTATTATAAAGTAATCTATCACTGGTTTAGTTAATGAATATGTATTTGATAAGAAATGCTGATGTATGCATGTGGAAATATCCCCATAATAGGGGACTTGTGCTAAGAGATCACGTGACCTTTCTGGGTGGCAAATTCAAAACAAAGTAAGCAAACAAACAATCAGAAATGACTGAGCCCCTCACACCAGAGAACAGGGGCGGATCTAGCTTTTCGCTAAAGGGGGTTTGGCTCAGAGACAAAGGGGGGGATTGGGAAATTCTTTTTGCTACATATGGCATTCTGGCAGCCCAAATAAGGGGGGGGGGGGGGTTAAACCCTCTAAACAATCCCCCTAGATCCGCTACTGGAGAACGACGAAAAAATAACATCTTTTAATGAAACTAAACCCTTTCTGAAAGAAAAGAATTCTGGCTTTTTTCGTATTTCGTCATTTTGCCGCTAAAAGCCTGAGGCGTGCTAGGGTGCAACCCAAACATTCACGTGATCTCTCAGCATAAGTCTCCCATTGTGGTGTACTTCCTGAATGGTGACCTGGAATTCCCGTGATTGCAGTGTGCTAAAAGCCGTGTTATTTTGGTATGATGAAGAGCATTTAGATAGTTTGCTAAAAGGGCAATTTATGTTAAATAAAGGTCACTTTTTATAGCCGAGGAGGTGTCAGGGCCAGTTATTGTTATGGCCAAAGGGTGTGTCTGCATTAGGTATTCCTACCATTGTGGATATTCTGACTAGTTTGTCATTGTGGATATTCTGACTAGTTTGTCATTGTGGATATTCTGACTAGTTTCTCATTGTGGATATACTGACTAGTTTGTCATTGTGGATATTCTGACTAGTTTGTCATTGTGGATATTCTGACTAGTTTGTCATTGTGGATATTCTGACTAGTTTGTCATTGTGGATATTCTGACTAGTTTGTCATTGTGGATATTCTGACTAGTTTGTCATTGTGGATATTCTGACTAGTTTGTCATTGTGGATATTCTGACTAGTTTGTCATTGTGGATATTCTGACTAGTTTGTTTGCGCAGGCATGCTGATGGCACTGTGAGGTTTTGGGACGCATCCTCAGGTTAGTCTTGTATACTATACAGCGACAATATCATTTGACTGACCACTAGACAAAGGAAATTTCAGAGAGATAGGACTACCAAGCACTGTTGTTTCACTTTGACAGGCTGTTAAAAGAAATCTAAAAAAGGGGGTATCTGTTTTCGTTCTTTTTTTTGTAAATGAAGCTGGAAATCGCCAGTTCTCAATAGTGTTTACCAAAAAGCACTCTGTGATTGAAGTTAGGGTACAGTTCCAAAGCCTCGTCCCAGAAAAAAAATAATCGCATGCACACATACACAATTTATCCAAACTATACAAACCAGGTATCAACCTATAATATTTGTTTTGTCGCGGAGATCGGGCTCACAGGGAGCGCGCGAAAAAGAACTTTTTTGACATTTTCTCAGTTCATTTTTCCCCTCCCCTCTTCCGGCTTCTGATTCCGGTTCAACTCACCACAGGAACCCCAATTCATAAAAATACTGAAAAATTACCGTTATACGCTTCTAAATATTTCTTGATTGCTAAATGTTTTCCGAATTATGACACTTGCTATTCTTTGCAGTTACCATACAACAACTATACAAGTTATCGACTTTAAAGCTGTTCGACAAGGACAAACACAAGTCATCAAGTGAGAGCAGTGATAGCGACCACCGCAGGCAAAGTCAGTCAGAAGGCTCCGAGAGTGGTGATCACCTAAGTGGTCTAGACTCCAAGGAGGAGGAGACGGAGGCCTTCTCCATACAACAAGTTGAACTCTGTACACACAGTAGAACGCTGGTCGTCTGCGGCGCAACCTACGCTCTCGTCTATCTCTTCAGTTCCACTGAGCAGGCTGTTGAGTTAGTTGTAAGGAACTTTGCATTCTTGTTTTTCGGGGTGGGGTGGGGGGGGGGGTGACGATTTCCTATTTTTCTACTCTGGTTTCAGAGTTCCAACGTAGCAAGCTTTAGTTTTCTCTCTATCTCTTCAGTTCATCTAAGCATACTATTGAGATAGTAGCAAGTAACTATGGATTTTTGATTTCGGGGCCCTTTTTGCTGCCTTCAAACGTAGCTATTTTGCGCTACTATCATGAGCTTCATTTCGCCGGTCTTTGATGGAAGTATTGTATATTTGATGTGTATATATTCGGAAATTCAGATGTCCCCCTTTGGACCTAAGTCTTAGATGAAATGTCTTATGTTGTTGCTTATCCTATAAGGCAAGTAGACCTCCACACGAGTATCTTTTTAATGCCTTTCTAATCTTTGTTCTTCGTTGTTGTTTTCCCTATCAAGCAAGTAGACATCCATTTGACAGCAGATTCCCCCACTGAAAGCCTCTCTTCACCTGAACATGATACCTCAGATCGGCGCTCCTTCCCTGGGCTGTTGACTCCGCCTTCCTTCTCTCTGCCGTCACTGTTCTTCAAGACAGGGACATTTAGAAGACACCCAGGCTTTCAGCCAGAGCTTGGTTGTGTCACTGCTGGTGGTGCTGATAGTTGGCCCGTCAGTAGCGTCAGTATCAGCTCACAATACGGCTTGTAAGTATGATATAAGTAGCCAATCAGCTTCATGTATTCTTACAAAATTTCATTATGTTGGACAGCAACATCCACCTGCTAATCCTCAGAAGGTGCATTCTGTGAAATTTACCGATGGAATGGTAGGAAGTATTTTTACGGGTGTCCAAATGTTTTAAACCGGCAATCGCACCAGTTTGCTTCCGTAGGGCCGACGGAAACCTCAACCGACAAGAGACAAAAGAATCTATTAGGATCCGCGCTATTTAACAGGTCATCCGGTCACATCTTCAAAGAAACTTCCAATAGACACACTGCGTTTACAGTTTTGAAATATTTTTCGCGTCTTCCGTAAAAGAAATCGTTGGAGATGGTTACGTGATCGGCCGGAAGTAAGCTGGTGACATTGTTGTTTTAAGCTGTAGGGTTTTTTTGCGGTGTCTCTTAAGTCGCCCGTACAGTCCCTTCTGCCCAGTGGCATCTGCCCTAATGGAAAGACAGTAGAAGACATTGACACTACTTATTCACAGGATATCTGTATGTTGTGGCCCATCTCTTGCCCTTATCGACATTGTACAGAAGAAGATTGTGACTGTCCTCTCAGCGCAGGAGATGACGAGTGAGTAGGGTGATCACTACCCTGCTAGCAGAGCCTGTTTGTTTCTATTAGTTCACTTTTCCGTGTCGCGAGTCTGTTCTTTCACGTTCTCTTTGGTTTGAACGAGAACGCTAAAGAACAGACTCGCGACACGGAAAAGTGAGCTGATAGAAACAAACAGGAAGGAAGCTCTGCTAGCAGGGTAGGTGATAACACATTTGTTATGTAAAAGGGTCTCTTGCATGGGTGAATAGTGATAGTGTGATCTCAGAAACTAGTCTAAGGCATGTGGAATAACTAAGATAACTATCCCGGTTTATTAAATGATCTTTGATCTCCAGTTAAATTCAGTATTTTGGACTCTTGCGATCAGCAGGCTGAGCGTTCAGTCAAAACCTAAATTTGCAACTCTCTGAGTTCACCAACTAGATCTTCATTCCATGTAACATGGAGCACAGCGAGGTCGCACGATCGAAAACCATTTAGATATGGGAAAATATAAGCACATTAAAAGGCATTGAATAAAAATAGAAATGTAATTTGTTGATTTGAAATGGTAGAGCATCAAATTAGTGGGGTATTTTATTGGAAAGCAAAGCCGCTATTGTCTCAAGTGGGGTTAAGAATGCAGAATACACAGACTACGGAGAACCCTTTAAGGGAGGGGGGGGGCATTTTCATTTTATTTATTTATTTTTTATTTTGCATTGGGTTAAGTATGGTTCCGCAGTCTTCGGAATACCTCAAAGAAATCGGTACATCTTTTTGTTTTTTAGAAATTTTTAATTATATTTTTCAGTGATGGCAGATGCACCATCAGTTGCCACACCCGTCACGGCAGCACCCACCACGCCCCTAACGACCAATGCGCCCATATCACTAACACTCAACCTTGCGCTTGGAGGAATAGACTTCTCTGATGCTGCGGTACAGATATCAAAAGATAAGAAAGTCAAACCACCTCGTCCGCCAGCTCCTATTATCAGGATGAAATCAGTCAACAAGGGGGAGGGGTCGAATGGTGCCGATAGTTCTGATGGTGTGAGGGCAAGGACGCCGAGTGGTCCTACGATAGAAAGCCCCCCTGATATCATCCAGTGCACCCGGTTTGCTTGTACTTTCACTAAAAAACATGGTGAGCTTCAACTGCTTTGATGTTAGCAGGGTAATGTTAAGAAACATTTAAGGACTCAGATCTCGGTAACCTATGTAATTGTACAAAAAATACAGGATATTTAGAGTTTTTAACCCCGTATTGAGAGAGAGAGAGAGAGAGGGAGGGAGGGAGGGAGGGAGGGAGGGAGGGAGGGAGGGAGGGAGGGAGGGAGGGAGGGAGGGAGGGAGGGAGGGAGGGAGGGAGGGAGGGAGGGAGGGAGGGAGGGAGGGAGGGAGGGAGGGAGGGAGGGAGGGAGGGAGGGAGGGAGGGAGGGAGGGAGGGAGGGAGGGAGGGAGGGAGGGAGGGAGGGAGGGAGGGAGGGAGGGAGGGAGGGAGGGAGGGAGGGAGGGAGGGAGGGAGGGAGGGAGGGAGGGAGGGAGGGAGGGAGGGAGGGAGGGAGGGAGGGAGGGAGGGAGGGAGGGAGGGAGGGAGGGAGGGAGGGAGGGAGGGAGGGAGGGAGGGAGGGAGGGAGGGAGGGAGGGAGGGAGGGAGGGAGGGAGGGAGGGAGGGAGGGAGGGAGGGAGGGAGGGAGGGAGGGAGGGAGGGAGGGAGGGAGGGAGGGAGGGAGGGAGGGAGGGAGGGAGGGAGGGAGGGAGGGAGGGAGGGAGGGAGGGAGGGAGGGAGGGAGGGAGGGAGGGAGGGAGGGAGGGAGGGAGGGAGGGAGGGAGGGAGGGAGGGAGGGAGGGAGGGAGGGAGGGAGGGAGGGAGGGAGGGAGGGAGGGAGGGAGGGAGGGAGGGAGGGAGGGAGGGAGGGAGGGAGGGAGGGAGGGAGGGAGGGAGGGAGGGAGAGAGCTCTTTATTCTCAATTCAAATTGGAAGACAAATTATGCGAACAAATCTTGAAATATCAATCTAAAACAACGTTATATACTTCGTTTAACTAATGCATTTCTAAAATCAGACAATGAATATGGATGCTCTCTCGCACTTAGTTCTTTGCTAGAATGACAAATTGGCAGCTTAAGGAGATTCGATACATTTTCCCGAATGCCCAACCATCCTGTCAATCACAACTCGTATCTTCTGCTACAGGGATCGGATCATCAAACTATTTGGCCATGCCATGTACCTAGGGATGAACTTTATAAAAATGTAACATGTGTTTACATTGCTGTTTCTATGCAACGGAACGGCGAACCCGTTAAATTCACTATTCGCGAAGTGCTGTTCGCTACATGGAAATTTTTAATAAATAAGCTATAGGATATTGTACAACAGACCTTGGCCGACACTTAGAGCAAGTTTTATTAAAATCTATAAGAGGAATTCTGAGAAATTGTGGAATTTTTATTTTTAGTTACTCTGTTATTTACCTACTTTGAAATTCGCATCTGAAAAAAATCCATCCGCGGGCAAGGATTTTTTTTTACCATTGTTATTTAGCTACCTCTTATTTCTAATAGCCTATCAAAAATGAAAACAATCGGTTTTGTTGATCGTAAGTTTTAGGGGCCATTCCTGGGACTATTTAATACTTTCAAAATGAAGAAATTAGACTTTTTTGATTTTTTAGCCTCCATGTAAAATTTCGCCGATTAGTTTTTTCGTCGTTTTCGTATAATAAAATTAAGATATTGAGAAACATTCGGGTTAACTTTGAGCTTCATTGAAGGGTTGAAAGTAAACGATTAGATTTTTTGAAAATGGGCATTTCAAGCGCCGGACTTTGCGCTGGCTCTTCGTTAGACAAATTGCTTCGTCTCATGTGTTGTTGATTTCATGACTTGTGGTTTTCACATTCTTCACGTGCTAATCTTCCACGGTTGGCTGCTTCTGAACTTCTGAATGGTCATTTATCACATCTTTTTCTTCTTTACGAGAATAGTTAAAGATATTTCCGTTTAATATATGCTGTGAATAATACTAGAGGAAAAAAAGAAAGGCAGGTTACGCTAGCTGCGTAATGAAGGAACGTCTCTGTGCAAGATAAGCACGGGAAGAATGCGAAAAGTACAACAAAATGAAACGAACAATATTCAAAGCGAAGCTACAAAACAAACACAAAGTCGGCTCTTGAAATTACCATTTTCAAAAAATCTAATCGCTAAATAACAATGGTAAAAAAATCCTTGCCCGCGTATGGATTTTTTTCAGGTGCGAATTTCAGAGTAGGTAAATAACAGAGTGACTGAAAATAAAAATACGCCAATTTCTCGGAATTCTTCTTATAGATTTTAATAAAACTTGCTCTAAGTGTCGACCAAGGTCTGTTGTACAATATCCGATAGCTTATTTGTTAAAAATTTCCCTGTAGCAAACAGCACTTCGCGAATAGTGAATTTAACGGGTTCGCCGTTCCGTTGCCATAGAAACAGCAATGAAAACACATGTTACATTTTTATAAAGTTTATCCCTAGGTACATGGCATGGCCAAATAGTTTGATGGTCCGATCCCTGTAGCAGAAGATACGAGTTGTGATTGACAGGATGGTTGGGCATTCGGGAAACTGTATCGAATCTCCTTAAAGAGACTCTTTTTTTCAAACCGGTTGTCTTTGCATGATTTGCTCAACTATTAACACGTGTTGCGCATTAAGTTGTTTTTGGACACTGATGAATTTTTTTAGTTGCTAGAGTTTTTCCTGAACTCGGCATGGATATATAGTGAGGTTGTTAATTAATTGGTGAGCTGGTTCTAATCGTATTTTATTTGTTCTCAGATAACTGGATTAGCCCATGTATTCTAGTGGGGACTGGACAGGGCAGTGTGTTTGTCGTAGTTATAAACATGCCCCCAGCTGAGGAGAGGCATCTCCAGCCCATCCTTACTATTACCACAGGTAACCCATCATGCACCACAGGCCACCCAACATGTACCACATGTAAACCCACATGCACCACAGGTGACCCAGCATCTGTCACAGGCAGCCCAACATGCCCACAGCTATCCCAACATCTACCACAGGTTACCCAACATGTACCACAGGTAAACCTAAATGCACCACAGGTAACCCAACATCTGTCACAGGCAGCCCAACATGCCCACAGCTATCCCAACATGCACCACAGGCCACCCAACATGTACCACAGGTAAACCTACATGCACCACAGGTAACCCAACATCTGTCACAGGCAGCCCAACATGCCCACAGCTATCCAAACATGCACCACAGATAACCCCACATTCATCACAGGTAACCAAACATCTGTTACAGACAGCCCAACATGCCCTCAGCTATCCAAACGTGCACCACAGGTAACCCAACAAGCATCATAGATAACCCTACATTTACCACAAATGTGCCACTATATGATACAGGATTAACTCACGATGTTACTCATATTGTTATACCTTCTAGGGACAGTATATAAACCCAAAGCTGGTTCCATTATGACTATGGCAGTCCTAGACAGCCAAGGTCATTTGTTTCCATCTCCAATGAAGTTTTGGACGGATAAAAAGGAGGATGCACAACATTCTAGTAAGACTTCTTTTTATGACCTGTTTTGGACAAGACCCCCAAAACAGATACATTTTGAAAATGTACCCCCCTCCCCCCCCCCTTGTTTCGTTTCTTTTCGTGACCAGTCTGGACAAGGCCCATGAAAAAATACATTTAAATCAACCCCAATGTGGTTTGGATTTGTTTACGCCCCGTTAACCCCCTGGAATATACATGAAAATCAACCCGAATGTGGCAAATCGATTATTAATTATTCTTGAATCCTTGTCAAGATTACTGTGTGCGCGGAAGGTCTGCGTTGCTTTTGGACTCATAAAAACACTTCCACTCTTTTTTAGCTAATCAGAGCTTGAGTAAGAAATAAATTGTAGACTCGTGTTGTCTACAATTTCGGTACCTCAGAGACCTTGTACATGTATAACATCCCAATTGATGTCATATCAAGAGCTTCCCTCAAGAGTTTCGTTTATGCTGCGTGTTGACTTATTCATCATGTTATCTTGCTAGACCAAACAGTGAACGCGCGGGAAAGCAGCGATCGTCATTTTCTGGTGGTGTGTTCAGAGGTGGAAGCTAAGGTACATTCTATGAGGGTGTGACCCATCTATCACCTGGCTAGATGAGCACAAAATTTACTGTCAACGAGCACAGTGGATCCCTGGTCTAAGGACGACGACTTACACATGTTTTCAAATGTATGCAGAATCCCGGGTTTTCAATTCTGTCAAACGAACGATTTCACAACAAACAGTGTTGTGCAAGTGTCTTCAACAGATGAGTCTTGTAAATATTACAAATTACTCTACAGCGCAGATCTTCGCTAAAAGCTTTCATGGTTAGAGCGCCTGGATCAAGTCGAGTTAGTTGTTTATCAATATACTTCATGTAGTTTGATGTTAGGAATTGACAGATCGTCTCAAATTTGAGAATTCTTATGACATCTACGAAGTACTAGCCTTGTCGAATGACAGAATTGGAAACCCGGGATTCTGCATACATTTGACAATAGGTGTAATAAAAAATATTCTGATTGATGAGATTACAGTGTATAATAGCACTTGAAGGGACGATGCCCTTATTTAAAATGAAGTTCCACTGTATGATGACACTTTATTGGTACCAACGATGCCCTTATTAATACGGTCCCACTGCATTGATGTTTTGTTTTTAGACGTACCAGCTGCCTCCTTCACACTCCAGCCCTTCAAGTCATACCAAGGCTTCGGTGGCAGATGACACGTCGGTGGTAGTGTCTGCTAACGTCCTTACGATTGAAGGTAACCCACTCCCCCCATGGGTAACACCGATAGAATGAACGCCCCCCCCCCCCCTTCCCCGGAAAAGGTAAACGCATTGAATTTCTCCCCCTCTCCCTAAACACCTAAAGATAGAGCGTCGCATCATACATTAAACCTCTCCTGTCCACCCCACCCCGGGGAAACACCTATACATTGGACGTCTCCTCTTCCACATTACCCCCTCCCCCCAACACCGTAAAAGCACAATAAATGTCACCCCCTAATCCCAAAAGAAACCACGTTTTTCATGCGATAGTTTTGAGTGCGCACTCCCCTAGGTGCTATTCAGCAATCTCTGGCTGTGCGCCTGTTCAATGCCCATCTACCCTTTGTACGAAACACAAGTCCGACCACATACCCATACTTATCTGTTGCAGGCAGTAGCTGTCTCGTCTGTCTCAATAGTGTTGGGCGACTAATGACCTTTAGTCTACCAAGCCTGAACTCCATCATGGATGTGGATTGTAATTTTCTCTTAACAGATTTTAGGTAAATATTAGATTTTACTCATACCTCTTAAGGCTATTTAGACAGCACGACTAAGTCGTATGCGACCTGCCTACATGTCTTAGCCATGAATTACACACTACGACTTTCGTAGTCGAGAATCGTAACGAAGTCGTAAGCTGATTTACACTCTACGATTCAAGTTGTACAGGTGTGCCGAGCAAGTAGAAAACGATTAAATTGTGCTGTCTAAGCAGCCTTTATACATCGTTTTACCCGAATTTTTTGTTGCGCGACCGCCGAGAATACAAATCCTTTTCCCTTCTGGGTAAAGCACGTAGTCAGTCATACAACCGTGACCAATCAATTTGCTTGCTGTGTGCAGTGAAATGGTTTGAGACGCGACAGTGAAATTATGAAAGCCATCGATTGGTTTAGACAGTTGATTGACTCTGCGCTAGTGCCAAACGAGAGAAGGATTTTGGATTCACCGAGGTCGCGCAACAACGAATTTGGCTTTAAAAGCATAGGTCGCATTATGCAACAAAAAAAAAAGTGCCTTGAAGAAAATTTGTTTAGTTCTTTTGAGTCTTTTTTCAGGTTGTTTTTTTGGTAATTGATTAATCATCACACATCGAAGCATTGGTGAGGGCAGCCGCGTAGTCGAACTTCAGTTAAACTCTTGTTGTAACTCTTTGTTGTAGATTTTTACGGACGTTACGGTTTTCCGATGGAGGGAAAGCCATTATCATGTGCTCTCCATTCGAAATTCAAAGAATGTCAATTTTCACTCGAGCAGAGTAAGTAGCAGCTGTCATTCATAACACAACGACAACAACGTGGGCAACAACAAAAATTTGTAAACAACGGTAAACAACATGTGGCAACAACAAGAACAATGGCTTCCACAACAGTTTTCATTTATTTTTTTTGCCCAGGACTTTATGGGTTCCCTTCTATTTGAAATGAGGACGTCTTACTATGTGTGTCGTGACCGACCTTGTCTACCTGGCTACAAGGAAAAGTCAATTATAAAGCGTGAATCACAGTTTTTTTCATGCCCTGTTGCGTACGGAATAGTTTCATTTTGGTTGTCTAGTGGAACTCATGCCAATCATACAGTACCTTTCTCGCATCTCTATTAGTTGCTTTCATTAATTGCAAAGATGGTCACGGTACCGCTCGTCGCATGGTTATTGTAGATTAACAGACTCAAGTCCTCTCCGCTTTGTAATACCAGGGCTTGAACACTACGTTACTACTACTGTTATTGACCGTTTGTGTTTCTACAGGGACGAGAATGGTGCTTGTACGTTGTTCAGTGCCGTGGCAGAGCCCGAGCCTCCAAACAAGGGATTTTTCAGCAGTCTGTTTGCCTCGTCTGCATCGCCCTTGGACCGAGAGCAACTCTGTGAGTACTATAATAATAGAGAGAATATTGAGTACTATCACCTTGTGGTAATAGAGAGAATATGAACAAAAGAAAACCGAGCGTTAGGGTATGGCTAGGTACATTATATTGTAGGTGTTGGGTGTGGCTTGGTACATTATATTGTAGGTATTGCTAGGTATATTATATTGTAGGTGTTGGGTGTGGCTAGGTACATTATATTGTAGGTGTGGGGTGTGGCTAGGTACATTATATTGTAGGTGTTGGGTGTGGCTAGGTACATTATATTTTAGGTCTCGGATGTTGGTAGGTTAAAGAAGTATAAGGTGTTGGTGTAGGTAGGTTAAGGGTTCTGGGTGTATTAAGGTGCAGATATTGAGATGGGCAGTATGAAAATGTACAGGATGGCAGAAAAATGGTTGGTTTTTAAAATACTTATCACTCGTTCATTTATTTTTCAGTTGGCAGCGAAAGTGGTGCTGCATCGAGAAGTGTGGCGGAGCGCATGCAGGGCCCTGGCATTGAGCATCTACAAGAGACCTCGGTCGGGCTAGGAGGAGCAATGCAGAAGAACAGAGAGGTAACGTTGACTGGTCTTAAAATAAGTCTCTGTAAGTACACAAGGGCTGGTTCTCTCTACGAGACCGTGCTCCGATATTAAATAGTTTTTGTCAGTCGCTGACGCCTTCGTCAGTCTCGCAAAATACCAAATGTGAGAAAACATCCATTTCCATCGGCAGATTAGGGGAAGCTATTGAAATATTGTCGAATGAGATATGTAAATAAAATATTCAACGTTGTTTTTTAGATTTTTATTTTTAAAATTTTGTCAATTAATATGTCTTCCAACGGTGTGGCTTACTGCGGCTCTTAAATGCCCGCTGTTCTCGTCGTTTTCCTTATATTTTGTGGTGACTGCAGTCTCTCAAATTCGATTTTGTCAATAGATGCTGGCGGAGCGAGGGGAGAAGCTGTCACAAGTGGAAAAGAAGACGGCCGAGATGGCCATCAAGTCCAAAGCATTCGCTGATGCTGCCCACGGCATAACCCTTAAGTACAAAGACAAAAAATGGTACCAGGTGTAAGGGTAACGCTGCATGTCACACAACATGTCACGCAAGTCTCCCTCCGACATAATGCAGAACTTTAAGTACATGGACTATTCTATGACTTCATTTGTTGCGTCATCGTGGAAGAGCAAGTGTGGATGTATCTTCACGATGAAAATGAAAAATTGCAAATTCTTGGATTTTGACCAGATTGTGTCTAGGAGAGTAAAAGCCCTTAAACCTCTAATGTTTGATCGTGACGTCGTGTAATTGGATTACATACCTGGTGACGTATTTTCTCAGCATGAGACTAAATCCTTGTCATTTTTTTAGAGTTTTGTTTGTCGGACTTTTGGTGTGAGTTTAAGGGATCGAGGGAGCTACTACTTGCCTTTTCCACTGTTTTGTCCTGAGTTATCCAAAGAACTTGAGGGAAAGCAGTGATCTAATGCGGTAATGTCATCCCTATTCAATCAACCTTCCCTCAGTAGGGAACCTGTCATCAGTGGGGAACCTTCCCTCAATGGTATTGTTGTCCCATTGTGGTTGGTTTTCCGTCCTGATTGGACAGTACGGGGGGGAGTTGTTTAACATCGTAAGTATCCTTAAGTCTGCGCAAGTTTTGTGTCTAAAAGCAGAGAATGGGTGGTTCTGACCCTAAGTGGGTGGGAGTAGTGGTAGGTGAAGGGATGGACTGAGTTCTCCTAAAGCAGAAGGGAGTGGTTTCGAACATTAAAGGGTGGGACTAGGGTTGGTTGAAGGGAAGAACTGTCCTAAAGCAAAAAGGGGTGGTTCCGACCCTAAGAAACTACCTTAAGGAAGAAGGGGGCGATTCTTAATGGTGAGGTCAGTTGAAGTGAAGGGAGAGGTCCTTTAGTTGGATGGGGGGGGGGGGGGGGGGGGCTACAAGGGCGAGTAAAGGGGTTCAGTAAAGTGTCATTATTGTAGCACTTTGGGCAGGTATTGTTTGTTGTACACAGATCATGTTTCATTGTATATGGACGCCATGGTTGCGTCACTAATGTCAATTATAGGATCGTTAACTTAAAAACAAATTATCATTAATATAATAGATCTCGTAAACTTTAATACGGTATTTTTATTAATAAATGTTTAGAAAGCTGTACGTAGTGAAGTTCTCCATGTTTTCCATAGGCGGTGAACGGGCCCCCTCTCCCCTCACCCAAACAACGCCTCAAACCTCACATACCAAATCCTCGATAAATATGTCCGATGAGCATTTCACAAGATTACGTTTATTAGTTATGGTCAAACAGTGACAATGAACACCATATGTCTAGACACCATGATGCCAACATGCTTTGTTAATTCATCCATCTACTACCGAGACAAGTGATGTACACAATGGTACCTCTATTAAGAGAGCTGCCTGCAGTTCTAATAGCTATACAGCTCATGTTTAAAGGGCTACGGTTTGGGCAAAGCTTGGAATTTAAGATTAAGTCAATTTGTCAAGTAAGAATTGAATTTTTGGAAAATATGTGAGGTGGTTATTTTAGTTACCATAGCAACGAAACATCGATAATTGATAACGTGTATTTATATTTTTGCAAATACGCGGAAAATTCTTTTTAAACCATACCCCTGAGACATAACCGAAGACGTCTGCCGCCACAAAGTTTTAAAACAATCTGAAAGGCAGGTTTTGAGATATTTGCGATTATATGTTTTGGTTGCCTTTGTTTATCTTCTATTTTCAAAGACAATTCTGAAAAGAAATACTCAGTGAACATATCTATCGGACTTCTTTCGTGCCATAAAAATGATTTGCTCCGAGCTTCCGATCTCATTTTATGTAAGGGTTAGATAATGGAAGCGAGTGTTCTATGGGATTTATAACACTAACTCCCTATTATTCAATGCCCACGCCGCTTTTTGAGGGTTGAAAGAGAGGGCGCTGATTGGTCGAGTGGCAGTGATCATTTTCTTAGTACGGTTAAACGTCAGGCATATTTAAGGTGCGATAATGTAATTCTTTCCACACGAGGCTGTAGAAATAAAACTTGTCGATAGAATGTTTTCTTACTTTCATACATAAAACTTGATTTAAATAACAACTCGATAGCAAAGCGCCGTGTAGTTCGATAAATTTAAAGCCATCTAGAATTAACTTCAAATTAATAATTTTCCAAACCCCGCAAAACGCGCTTTCTTTGTTTTGTACTACTACATTGCATACACATTTAATGTCTAATGAGATGTCATCCAATCGAAATTCCTTGGTGAAAAAACAAAAATGCCATGCTGCTTTTATGCTCGCACACTTTGATCTGGGGATAAGCCTTTTTTTGGCAGCAAAACGACAAGGGCAAGAGAATAATGTAGCAAGACCATGTAATATAGATCAACTAAACCTTTTAACTCACATTCCCACAGCATTAATTATTCCCTAATAGACCTCATGATGTCCTAAGGCACTCCAGATGTGATAAACTGTTGTCAGCAATGGTCTCTATCACAGCGCCATCGCTAGACAGAAAAGACACCGCAGTGCATTGTTGGAAACTTCAAGGTATACCGTAAGAACTTGACTGGTGGTGTAGGACTTTAAATAAAGGGTGAGGGGGGGGGGGGGGGAGGTGTCTGTTTTCAGTCTGTTCTTACAGTTATGCGTAAAAGAACTGAGTAGATGATGTTTTTCATTACTCGCTTGTGTAGCAGCTCTGCGTCTTCCAAAGCGCGCGCATTTTACGAAGTCTTTCAAAGCGCGCGCATTTTTCGAAGCGTGATCTAAGCAATGGTTGCTATATTTTTTTCGTCGTGTACGTCGATTCTACATTCCAAGCATAAACCTTATAGGGAAAAGACTGTCGAAAAATGTCGCAAAACAACCGGAGGACAAGTGGATCCAAGTTCACCGGATGCCCGAAAGGTGAGTCTGAGGCGAGTTGCGCTTGTGGGATTCGTGCGTGTGTCCCGCGGGCCCTTTTCAGCCGCGGATGGATTAGCCCATGATTGCCGACAAGACATTCAAACATTTTGTATGTTAACTTATTAGATTTTATAATTTCCTTTAACAGCCTCAAAGATCCGGCAGTTGGTAAGTACTTTAAATTGTTTTCTGAATGTAGCAAATTGTCTTTTTTTTTCAGCTGGTTCATACGAGAGCTATAACCTAATAGTAACTGAGTAGATATAAAGTTGTTATGAAGTAATGACAATTAGCTGTCTTTTGCGCAGGAATCGGCTCTGGATTATGCCCACCGTGCTATTCGAAGCTTGAACAAAGAGCTCAGAAATCTTGGGGTAGGTATTTGATGCGCTGAAAAGGGGACTGGTTTATAAACAATTCTTACGAGAGCTTCTGAATATTTCTAGATCGAGAATGATGTCCTCAGATCAGGTCTACAGGACGAAAACCGGTGAGTATCCAATCGTACTCATTTTTTAATCTTAATCTGTTTATTGTGTTTTTGTATCAAGATTACGCCAATACATTTGTATTTTTAAAGGGTCCTAACGGAAGAGCAAAGAAATGCAGAACTCCTTCTCAAAAAGCAGGTAAATAAAATAATTAGATTAAATGCGCACAGTACACAATCATCGCACCCAACCATCATTCTTCTCAATTTTTTTTTGCGCGATATTAAACAACACGGCGAAAAATAAAACAGGACGGAAAAGTGGGAGTAGTCAAGCAATTTTATTATAACTTTCTTATCTATTCTAGTGTTGTTCTTTTATTATTTGTTTTGATTTGTTTATCAACGCAAGATGCGCAAATAAAGCGAAGCAATAATATAGTTCCACCTTACAAGAACTGTATTATTTCAACATAGGTAGAACTTATTTCTTTATGATTCTATTCATGCGTATAGGATGAAGGCAGGAAGAAGGCCAAGTTGCAAGAGCTGTAAGTGTTTTTTGTTAGAGTTCTCCCCGGTAGAAAGTAACATTTCCTAACTATCGATACGTTTGTATTTTCCTTCAGGAAGTTGCAGAAAGTATTCATACAGCATCTACTGAATGCCGTGTTAGAAAAGGTAGGGCAAACAGACGGACAGACAGTAGGGCAGACAGACAGTCTAAGATGCCTTACTCACAACCTTTTCGTGTTTCAGGTCTTGGCTACATCAGCCCCAGCACTTGCCGAAAGGTAGAGGAATAATCTTGTTATGAATGTGTTATCCCATTGTGACCACGCCTTGATTACATTTTTTTCTTTTTTAGAAAGGAGAAAGACCTCGGGTCATCCTGTGGCAAGCTGCAGGAAGAAAGGGTATAAAAATATTTGACACATTTCATATCTATGTAAGAACTGATACTAAACATACATCTGTTTGTTTGGCAGGAGGCATTTGTTTCACAAATTGCAGAGCAAACGAAGAGCAATGCCGCAAAAGATGCGTAAGTTCCTGTTTAGTGTTTCCGTAGTTATGTCATTTGGAAATTTAATTTTTCTTGTTCTATTTGCAGCCTACTCGCGGAGCTTAAGAGGCAAATTGGGCAGACAAAGACTCGCCCACACGTAAGTCTCTTTGCTAATAAGAAGCTAGGGTGCTTTAGATCAAGTGCGGCAAATTTATGACAACTGTCTGTTATTTTAGTGCACCGCCGAGAGCCAGACTTGCTCTCCATCTACAAAAAGCATAGGGACTGAATGCACTACTGAATGCGCCGAGGCTGATGTCCAGGCCACTAGTGAAGTGACAGTGGTGTCAGTTGAGACACAAACGGATGCGGTGCCAAAGGTGATTATATTGAATGCTTAACTTAAAAGGGGTTTGGAGCTAGGACATTATGTACCAATATTCCTATTGTTATTCTATCCCGTCCCAAAGAAAACAAAACCTTTTTTAAAATATCTTTTTGTCTAAATATCCAGGCAAAATTATCATTATTGTTAATTTTATTATTATTGTTGTTGTTGTTATTATTATCATTGTTAATGTTGTTGTTGTTATTATTATTATCATTATTATTACAGTGTTTAATATTGCTTATAACAAAGTATAATATTTTTGCTTTGTCTGTGTACTATTACAGAGGCACCAAAACCGTGCAGTGCGCGCCTGGCAGAGTTTCTGTGGCCAGGTACGTAACCTGCACAACCGCCTCATCCATGGAACAGAGGCATTCTAAACCCTACTGGAAATATAGTAGCCTCCATAGGATGTACTGTTCTTCAGGGTGCTAGCTTATTATCTGATTTATAAATTTGAACAGCTGTTATCTGTAATGTTTTATACTGCAAATTCTATATTTTTTTAGATTTGATACAGAAATTCATAAATGAACTGTAAATAGTCACTGAATCCCTAAGGCGAAGGTTAAGTCAGGCCATTCCTACTGAGGGCATCTAGCACACGATAGACATGCTGCTAGTACCCCGGTGAGGGGTAGGGGGCGGGAAGGCATATTCCGTGTAACCATGTGTTTACACGTGGGCCCCAATATACAGGGTATTAGCAGGAGCAAAAATATGCGCTAGATGCTCTCTCTCAACAGCAAAATAGAACACCAAACCAACTAAAGGCTGTGCCTCGTGTCATTTCATGTAAATATTTCTAAGTATGTAAAAATAACTTGACGAAAGTTGTATCCCCAAATATATGTAGAAAAAATAAAACACCAAAGCGACTGAAGGCTGTGCCTCGTGTTGTTTCAGATATGTAAATAAAAATCAGTAAGTGAGAATACAACTTAAACAAAGTTGTAGGCTCCCCAAATATTGAAAACAAATTAGAAGGAAATGACCTTTAGGGGCGTAGCTGTGGTAATTTTCTTATTGTCTCTGTGTTGCAACCCTCTAATCTAACAATATTTCGATGCCTGCTGATTCAAAAGCGCATCTAAGTCATGTAATGGAATTGAATTCGTTAATGCCAACCTTGATTTCTGACCAATTCGTAGACATGTGCTAAACTCGGAAAAAACTTCTCACCAAAAGAGACCCAAAATACCCAACTACGAATAAAGACAACAAAACACTTCTCAAGTCATAAATACATACCTTGACTGTGCTCCATATGCTCCCATTTAAGAGCCATCGACCACAATTATTAACGCTGATATCTCCAAGTCAGCCAACGACCCTTCCATCCGCCTGCAATGCATCATGGGAGACTTATAAACACATTCACAGAGAGGCGGGAAAACTAATCTCCCGTTTTCAGAACAGTTTTTTTTACAAGTCTTTTGGAACCAAAGCCAAACAAAACGTTTCCAGGTCCAAGCAATCCAGGATAGGCCTGAAAACAATTGTTGAATAAGCTTAGGAGGCAAAAATGATCCACATTGGAGAGTATGAGGCCATTCACTAGTAGAAAATTCCTTTCTCACTCCGTGAAGCTCGATCAAGGAATTATCACATGGAATTATCCTCAGCGTGCAAACATCCATAAGCACAGCATTAATTATGCCCAAATAGACTTCATGATGTCATAAGGCACTCTCCAGATGTGATAAAGATGTAATTTGTAAGCAAATTACAAGCAAAACTGTTGTCAGCAATGGTCTATATTACAGCGCCATCGCTAGACAGAAAAGACACCGCAGTGCATTGTTGGAAACTTCAAGGTATACCGTAAGAACTTGACTGGTGGTGTAGGACTTGAAAAAAAGGGTGAGGGGGAGGGGGAGGTGTCTGTTTTCAGTCTGTTCTTACAGTTTGGCGTAAAAGAACTGAGTAGATGATGTTTTTCATTACTCGCCTGTGTAGCAGCTCTGAGTCTTCCAAAGCGCGCGACTTTTCCGAAGTCTTTCAAAGCGCGCGCATTTTTCGAAGCGTGATCTAAACAATGGTTGCTATAGTTTTTTCGTCGTGTACGTCGATTCTACATTCCAAGCCTAAACCTTATAGGGAAGACTGTCGAAAAATGTCGCAAAACAACCGGAGGACAAGTGGATCCAAGTTCACCGGATGCCCGAAAGGTGAGTCTGAGGCGAGTTGCGCTTGTGGGATTCGTGCGTGTGTCCCGCGGGCCCTTTTCAGCCGCGAATGGATTAGTCCATGATTGCCGACAAGACATTCAAACATTTTGTATGTTAACTTATTAGATTTTATAATTTCCTTCAACAGCCTCAAAGATCCGGCAGTTGGTAAGTACTTTAAATTGTTTTCTGAATGTAGCAAATTGTCTTTTTTTTTAGCTGGTTCATACGAGAGCTATAACCTAATAGTAACTGAGTAGATATAAAGTTGTTATGAAGTAATGACAATTAGCTGTCTTTTGCGCAGGAATCGGCTCTGGATTATGCCCACCGTGCTATTCGAAGCTTGAACAAAGATCTCAGAAAACTTGGGGTAGGTATTTGATGCGCTGAAAAGGGGACTGGTTTATAAACAATTCTTACGAGAGCTTCTGAATATTTCTAGATCGAGAATGATGTCCTCAGATCAGGTCTACAGGACGAAAATCGGTGAGTATCCAATCGTACTCATTTTTTAATCTTAATCTGTTTATTGTGTTTTTGTATCAAGATTGCGCCAATACATTTGTATTTTTAAAGGGTCCTAACGGAAGAGCAAAGAAATGCAGAACTCCTTCTCAAAAAGCAGGTAAATAAAATAATTAGATTAAATGCGCACAGTACACAATCATCGCACCCAACCATCATTCTTCTCAATTTTTTTTTGCGCGATATTAAACAACACGGCGAAAAATAAAACAGGACGGAAAAGTGGGAGTAGTCAAGCAATTTTATTATAACTTTCTTATCTATTCTAGTGTTGTTCTTTTATTATTTGTTTTGATTTGTTTATCAACGCAAGATGCGCAAATAAAGCGAAGCAATAATATAGTTCCACCTTACAAGAACTGTATTATTTCAACATAGGTAGAACTTATTTCTTTATGATTCTATTCATGCGTATAGGATGAAGGCAGGAAGAAGGCCAAGTTGCAAGAGCTGTAAGTGTTTTTTGTTAGAGTTCTCCCCGGTAGAAAGTAACATTTCCTAACTATCGATACGTTTGTATTTTCCTTCAGGAAGTTGCAGAAAGTATTCATACAGCATCTACTGAATGCCGTGTTAGAAAAGGTAGGGCAAACAGACGGACAGACAGTAGGGCAGACAGACAGTCTAAGATGCCTTACTCACAACCTTTTCGTGTTTCAGGTCTTGGCTACATCAGCCCCAGCACTTGCCGAAATGTAGAGGAATAATCTTGTTATGAATGTGTTATCCCATTGTGACCACGCCTTGATTACATTTTTTTCTTTTTTAGAAAGGAGAAAGACCTCGAGTCATCCTGTGGCAAGCTGCAGGAAGAAAGGGTATAAAAATATTTGACACATTTCATATCTATGTAAGAACTGATACTAAACATACATCTGTTTGTTTGGCAGGAGGCATTTGTTTCACAAATTGCAGAGCAAACGAAGAGCAATGCCGCAAAAGATGCGTAAGTTCCTGTTTAGTGTTTCCGTAGTTATGTCATTTGGAAATTTAATTTTTCTTGTTCTATTTGCAGCCTACTCGCGGAGCTTAAGAGGCAAATTGGGCAGACAAAGACTCGCCCACACGTAAGTCTCTTTGCTAATAAGAAGCTAGGGTGCTTTAGATCAAGTGCGGCAAATTTATGACAACTGTCTGTTATTTTAGTGCACCGCCGAGAGCCAGACTTGCTCTCCATCTACAAAAAGCATAGGGACTGAATGCACTACTGAATGCGCCGAGGCTGATGTCCAGGCCACTAGTGAAGTGACAGTGGTGTCAGTTGAGACACAAACGGATGCGGTGCCAAAGGTGATTATATTGAATGCTTAACTTAAAAGGGGTTTGGAGCTAGGACATTATGTACCAATATTCCTATTGTTATTCTATCCCGTCCCAAAGAAAACAAAACCTTTTTTAAAATATCTTTTTGTCTAAATATCCAGGCAAAATTATCATTATTGTTAATTTTATTATTATTGTTGTTGTTGTTATTATTATCATTGTTAATGTTGTTGTTGTTATTATTATTATCATTATTATTACAGTGTTTAATATTGCTTATAACAAAGTATAATATTTTTGCTTTGTCTGTGTACTATTACAGAGGCACCAAAACCGTGCAGTGCGCGCCTGGCAGAGTTTCTGTGGCCAGGTACGTAACCTGCACAACCGCCTCATCCATGGAACAGAGGCATTCTAAACCCTACTGGAAATATAGTAGCCTCCATAGGATGTACTGTTCTTCAGGGTGCTAGCTTATTATCTGATTTATAAATTTGAACAGCTGTTATCTGTAATGTTTTATACTGCAAATTCTATATTTTTTTAGATTTGATACAGAAATTCATAAATGAACTGTAAATAGTCACTGAATCCCTAAGGCGAAGGTTAAGTCAGGCCATTCCTACTGAGGGCATCTAGCACACGATAGACATGCTGCTAGTACCCCGGTGAGGGGTAGGGGGCGGGAAGGCATATTCCGTGTAACCATGTGTTTACACGTGGGCCCCAATATACAGGGTATTAGCAGGAGCAAAAATATGCGCTAGATGCTCTCTCTCAACCGCAAAATAGAACACCAAACCAACTAAAGGCTGTGCCTCGTGTCATTTCATGTAAATATTTCTAAGTATGTAAAAATAACTTGACGAAAGTTGTATCCCCAAATATATGTAGAAAAAATAAAACACCAAAGCGACTGAAGGCTGTGCCTCGTGTTGTTTCAGATATGTAAATAAAAATCAGTAAGTGAGAATACAACTTAAACAAAGTTGTAGGCTCCCCAAATATTGAAAACAAATTAGAAGGAAATGACCTTTAGGGGCGTAGCTGTGGTAATTTTCTTATTGTCTCTGTGTTGCAACCCTCTAATCTAACAATATTTCGATGCCTGCTGATTCAAAAGCGCATCTAAGTCATGTAATGGAATTGAATTCGTTAATGCCAACCTTGATTTCTGACCAATTCGTAGACATGTGCTAAACTCGGAAAAAACTTCTCACCAAAAGAGACCCAAAATACCCAACTACGAATAAAGACAACAAAACACTTCTCAAGTCATAAATACATACCTTGACTGTGCTCCATATGCTCCCATTTAAGAGCCATCGACCACAATTATTAACGCTGATATCTCCAAGTCAGCCAACGACCCTTCCATCCGCCTGCAATTCATCATGGGAGACTTATAAACACATTCACAGAGAGGCGGGAAAACTAATCTCCCGTTTTCAGAACAGTTTTTTTTACAAGTCTTTTGGAACCAAAGCCAAACAAAACGTTTCCAGGTCCAAGCAATCCAGGATAGGCCTGAAAACAATTGTTGAATAAGCTTAGGAGGCAAAAATGATCCACATTGGAGAGTATGAGGCCATTCACTAGTAGAAAATTCCTTTCTCACTCCGTGAAGCTCGATCAAGGAATTATCACATGGAATTATCCTCAGCGTGCAAACATCCATAAGCACAGCATTAATTATGCCCAAATAGACTTCATGATGTCATAAGGCACTCTCCAGATGTGATAAAGATGTAATTTGTAAGCAAATTACAAGCAAAACTGTTGTCAGCAATGGTCTATATTACAGCGCCATCGCTAGACAGAAAAGACACCGCAGTGCATTGTTGGAAACTTCAAGGTATACCGTAAGAACTTGACTGGTGGTGTAGGACTTGAAAAAAAGGGTGAGGGGGAGGGGGAGGTGTCTGTTTTCAGTCTGTTCTTACAGTTTGGCGTAAAAGAACTGAGTAGATGATGTTTTTCATTACTCGCCTGTGTAGCAGCTCTGAGTCTTCCAAAGCGCGCGACTTTTCCGAAGTCTTTCAAAGCGCGCGCATTTTTCGAAGCGTGATCTAAACAATGGTTGCTATAGTTTTTTCGTCGTGTACGTCGATTCTACATTCCAAGCCTAAACCTTATAGGGAAAAGACTGTCGAAAAATGTCGCAAAACAACCGGAGGACAAGTGGATCCAAGTTCACCGGATGCCCGAAAGGTGAGTCTGAGGCGAGTTGCGCTTGTGGGATTCGTGCGTGTGTCCCGCGGGCCCTTTTCAGCCGCGAATGGATTAGTCCATGATTGCCGACAAGACATTCAAACATTTTGTATGTTAACTTATTAGATTTTATAATTTCCTTCAACAGCCTCAAAGATCCGGCAGTTGGTAAGTACTTTAAATTGTTTTCTGAATGTAGCAAATTGTCTTTTTTTTCAGCTGGTTCATACGAGAGCTATAACCTAATAGTAACTGAGTAGATATAAAGTTGTTATGAAGTAATGACAATTAGATGTCTTTTGCGCAGGAATCGGCTCTGGATTATGCCCACCGTGCTATTCGAAGCTTGAACAAAGATCTCAGAAAACTTGGGGTAGGTATTTGATGCGCTGAAAAGGGGACTGGTTTATAAACAATTCTTACGAGAGCTTCTGAATATTTCTAGATCGAGAATGATGTCCTCAGATCAGGTCTACAGGACGAAAATCGGTGAGTATCCAATCGTACTCATTTTTTAATCTTAATCTGTTTATTGTGTTTTTGTATCAAGATTACGCCAATACATTTGTATTTTTAAAGGGTCCTAACGGAAGAGCAAAGAAATGCAGAACTCCTTCTCAAAAAGCAGGTAAATAAAATAATTAGATTAAATGCGCACAGTACACAATCATCGCACCCAACCATCATTCTTCTCAATTTTTTTTTGCGCGATATTAAACAACACGGCGAAAAATAAAACAGGACGGAAAAGTGGGAGTAGTCAAGCAATTTTATTATAACTTTCTTATCTATTCTAGTGTTGTTCTTTTATTATTTGTTTTGATTTGTTTATCAACGCAAGATGCGCAAATAAAGCGAAGCAATAATATAGTTCCACCTTACAAGAACTGTATTATTTCAACATAGGTAGAACTTATTTCTTTATGATTCTATTCATGCGTATAGGATGAAGGCAGGAAGAAGGCCAAGTTGCAAGAGCTGTAAGTGTTTTTTGTTAGAGTTCTCCCCGGTAGAAAGTAACATTTCCTAACTATCGATACGTTTGTATTTTCCTTCAGGAAGTTGCAGAAAGTATTCATACAGCATCTACTGAATGCCGTGTTAGAAAAGGTAGGGCAAACAGACGGACAGACAGTAGGGCAGACAGACAGTCTAAGATGCCTTACTCACAACCTTTTCGTGTTTCAGGTCTTGGCTACATCAGCCCCAGCACTTGCCGAAAGGTAGAGGAATAATCTTGTTATGAATGTGTTATCCCATTGTGACCACGCCTTGATTACATTTTTTTCTTTTTTAGAAAGGAGAAAGACCTCGGGTCATCCTGTGGCAAGCTGCAGGAAGAAAGGGTATAAAAATATTTGACACATTTCATATCTATGTAAGAACTGATACTAAACATACATCTGTTTGTTTGGCAGAAGGCATTTGTTTCACAAATTGCAGAGCAAACGAAGAGCAATGCCGCAAAAGATGCGTAAGTTCCTGTTTAGTGTTTCCGTAGTTATGTCATTTGGAAATTTAATTTTTCTTGTTCTATTTGCAGCCTACTCGCGGAGCTTAAGAGGCAAATTGGGCAGACAAAGACTCGCCCACACGTAAGTCTCTTTGCTAATAAGAAGCTAGGGTGCTTTAGATCAAGTGCGGCAAATTTATGACAACTGTCTGTTATTTTAGTGCACCGCCGAGAGCCAGACTTGCTCTCCATCTACAAAAAGCATAGGGACTGAATGCACTACTGAATGCGCCGAGGCTGATGTCCAGGCCACTAGTGAAGTGACAGTGGTGTCAGTTGAGACACAAACGGATGCGGTGCCAAAGGTGATTATATTGAATGCTTAACTTAAAAGGGGTTTGGAGCTAGGACATTATGTACCAATATTCCTATTGTTATTCTATCCCGTCCCAAAGAAAACAAAACCTTTTTTAAAATATCTTTTTGTCTAAATATCCAGGCAAAATTATCATTATTGTTAATTTTATTATTATTGTTGTTGTTGTTATTATTATCATTGTTAATGTTGTTGTTGTTATTATTATTATCATTATTATTACAGTGTTTAATATTGCTTATAACAAAGTATAATATTTTTGCTTTGTCTGTGTACTATTACAGAGGCACCAAAACCGTGCAGTGCGCGCCTGGCAGAGTTTCTGTGGCCAGGTACGTAACCTGCACAACCGCCTCATCCATGGAACAGAGGCATTCTAAACCCTACTGGAAATATAGTAGCCTCCATAGGATGTACTGTTCTTCAGGGTGCTAGCTTATTATCTGATTTATAAATTTGAACAGCTGTTATCTGTAATGTTTTATACTGCAAATTCTATATTTTTTTAGATTTGATACAGAAATTCATAAATGAACTGTAAATAGTCACTGAATCCCTAAGGCGAAGGTTAAGTCAGGCCATTCCTACTGAGGGCATCTAGCACACGATAGACATGCTGCTAGTACCCCGGTGAGGGGTAGGGGGCGGGAAGGCATATTCCGTGTAACCATGTGTTTACACGTGGGCCCCAATATACAGGGTATTAGCAGGAGCAAAAATATGCGCTAGATGCTCTCTCTCAACCGCAAAATAGAACACCAAACCAACTAAAGGCTGTGCCTCGTGTCATTTCATGTAAATATTTCTAAGTATGTAAAAATAACTTGACGAAAGTTGTATCCCCAAATATATGTAGAAAAAATAAAACACCAAAGCGACTGAAGGCTGTGCCTCGTGTTGTTTCAGATATGTAAATAAAAATCAGTAAGTGAGAATACAACTTAAACAAAGTTGTAGGCTCCCCAAATATTGAAAACAAATTAGAAGGAAATGACCTTTAGGGGCGTAGCTGTGGTAATTTTCTTATTGTCTCTGTGTTGCAACCCTCTAATCTAACAATATTTCGATGCCTGCTGATTCAAAAGCGCATCTAAGTCATGTAATGGAATTGAATTCGTTAATGCCAACCTTGATTTCTGACCAATTCGTAGACATGTGCTAAACTCGGAAAAAACTTCTCACCAAAAGAGACACAAAATACCCAACTACGAATAAAGACAACAAAACACTTCTCAAGTCATAAATACATACCTTGACTGTGCTCCATATGCTCCCATTTAAGAGCCATCGACCACAATTATTAACGCTGATATCTCCAAGTCAGCCAACGACGCTTCCATCCGCCATGATGCATGCCTGCAATGCATCATGGGAGACTTATAAACACATTCACAGAGAGGCGGGAAAACTCATCTCCCGTTTTCAGAACAGTTTTTTTTACAAGTCTTTTGGAACCAAAGCCAAACAAAACGTTTCCAGGTCCAAGCAATCCAGGATAGGCCTGAAAACAATTGTTGAATAAGCTTAGGAGGCAAAAATGATCCACATTGGAGAGTATGAGGCCATTCACTAGTAGAAAATTCCTTTCTCACTCCGTGAAGCTCGATCAAGGAATTATCACATGGAATTATCCTCAGCGTGCAAACATCCATAAGCACAGAATTAATTATGCCCAAATAGACTTCATGATGTCGTAAGGCACTCTCCAGATGTGATAAAGATGTAATTTGTAAGCAAATTACAAGCAAAACTGTTGTCAGCAATGGTCTCTATCACAGCGCCATCGCTAGACAGAAAAGACACCGCAGTGCATTGTTGGAAACTTCAAGGTATACCGTAAGAACTTGACTGGGGGTGTAGGACTTGAAATAAAGGGGGAGGGGGAGGGGGAGGTGTCTGTTTTCAGTCTGTTCTTACAGTTTGGCGTAAAAGAACTGAGTAGATGATGTTCTTCATTACTCGCCTGTGTAGCAGCTCTGCGTCTTCCAAAGCGCGCGACTTTTCCGAAGTCTTTCAAAGCGCGCGCATTTTTCGAAGCGTGATCTAAACAATGGTTGCTATAGTTTTTTCGTCGTGTACGTCGATTCTAAATTCCAAGCCTAATCCTTATAGGGAAAAGACTGTCGAAAAATGTTGCAAAACAACCGGAGGACAAGTAAATCCAAGTTCACCGGATGCCCGAAAGGTGAGTCTGAGGCGAGTTGCGCTTGTGGGATTCGTGCGTGTGTCCCGCGGGCCCTTTTCAGCCGCGGATGGATTAGCCCATGATTGCCGACAAGACATTCAAACATTTTGTATGTTAACTTATTAGATTTTATAATTTCCTTCAACAGCCTCAAAGATCCGGCAGTTGGTAAGTACTTTAAATTGTTTTCTGAATGTACAAATTGTCTTTTTTTCAGCCGGTTCATACGAGAGCTATAACCTAATAGTAACTGAGTAGATATAAAGTTGTTATGAAGTAATGACAATGAGCTGTCTTTTGCGCAGGAATCGGCTCTGGATTATGCCCACCGTGCTATTCGAAGCTTGAACAAAGATCTCAGAAAACTTGGGGTAGGTATTTGATGCGCTGAAAAGGGGACTGGTTTATAAACAATTCTTACGAGAGCTTCTGAATATTTCTAGATCGAGAATGATGTCCTCAGATCAGGTCTACAGGACGAAAATCGGTGAGTATCCAATCGTACTCATTTTTTAATCTTAATCTGTTTATTGTGTTTTTGTATCAAGATTGCGCCAATACATTTGTATTTTTAAAGGGTCCTAACGGAAGAGCAAAGAAATGCAGAACTCCTTCTCAAAAAGCAGGTAAATAAAATAAATAGATTAAATGCGCACAGTGCAAAATCATCCCACCCAACCATCATTCTTCTCAACTTTTTTTTTGCGCGATATTAAACAACACGGCGAAAAATAAAACAGGACGGAAAAGTGGGAGTAGTCAAGCAATTTTATTATAACTTTCTTATCTATTCTAGTGTTGTTCTTTTATTATTTATTTTGATTTGTTTATCAACGCAAGATGCGCAAATAAAGCGAAGCAATAATATAGTTCCACCTTACAAGAACTGTATTATTTCAACATAGGTAGAACTTATTTCTTTATGATTCTATTCATGCTTATAGGATGAAGGCAGGAAGAAGGCCAAGCTGCAAGAGCTGTAAGTGTTTTTTGTTAGAGTTCTCCCCGGTAGAAAGTAACATTTCCCAACTATCGATACGTTTGTATTTTCCTTCAGGAAGTTGCAGAAAGTATTCATACAGCATCTACTGAATGCCGTGTTAGAAAAGGTAGGGCCAACAGACAGTAGGGCAGACAGACAGTTTAAGATGCCTTACTCACAACCTTCTCGTGTTTCAGGTCTTGGCTACATCAGCCCCAGCACTTGCCGAAAGGTAGAGGAATAATCTTGTTATGAATGTGTCATCCCATTGTGACCACGCCTTGATTACATTTTTTTTCTTTTTTAGAAAGGAGAAAGACCTCGGGTCATCCTGTGGCAAGCTGCAGGAAGAAAGGGTATCAAAATATTTGACACATTTCATATCCATGTAAGAACTGATACTAAACATACATCTGTTTGTTTGGCAGGAGGCATTTGTTTCACAAATTGCAGAGCAAACGAAGAGCAATGCCGCAAAAGATGCGTAAGTTCCTGTTTAGTGTTTCCGTAGTTACGTCATTTGGAAATTTAATTTTTCTTGTTCTATTTGCAGCCTACTCGCGGAGCTTAAAAGGCAAATTGGGCAGACAAAGACTCGTCCACACGTAAGTCTTGCTAATAAGAAGCTAGGGTGCTTTAGATCAAGTGCGGCAAATTTATGACAACTGCCTGTTATTTTAGTGCACCGCCGAGAGCCAGACTTGCTCTCCATCTATAAAAAGCATAGGGAGTGAATGCACTTCTGAATGCGCCGAGGCTGATGTCCAGGCCACTAGTGAAGTGACAGTGGTGTCAGTTGAGACACAAACGGATGCAGTGCCAAAGGTGATTATATTGAATGCTTAACTTAAAAGGGGTTTGGAGCTAGGACATTATGTACCAATATTCCTATTCTTATTCTATCCCGTCCCAAAGAAAACAAAACCTTTTTTAAATATCTTTTTGTCTAAATGTCCAGGCAAAATTATCATTGTTAATTTTATTATTATTGTTGTTGTTGTTGTTATTATTATCATTGTTAATGTTGTTATTATTATTATTATTATTATTATTATTATTATTATTATTATTATTATTATTATTATTATTATTATTATTATTATTACAGTGTTTAATATTGCTTATAACGAAGTATAATATTTTTGCTTTGTCTGTGTACTATTACAGAGGCACCAAAACCGTGCAGTGCGCGCCTGGCAGAGTTTCTGTGGCCAGGTACGTAACCTGCACAACCGCCTCATCCATGGAACAGAGGCATTCTAAACCCTACTGGAAATATAGTAGCCTGCATAGGATGTACTGTTCTTCAGGGTGCTAGCTTATTATCTGATTTATAAATTTGAACAGCTGTTATCTGTAATGTTTTATACTGCAAATTCTATATTTTTTAGATTTGTTACAGAAATTCATAAATGAACTGTAAATAGCCGCTGAATCCCTAAGACAAAGGTTAAGTCAGGCCATTCCTACTGAGGGCATCTAGCACACGAGAAACATCCTGCTAGTACCCCGGTGAGGGGTTAGGGGGCGGGAAGGCATATTCCGCGTAACCATGTGTTTACATGTGGGCCCCAACATACAGGGTATTAGCAGGAGCAAAAATATGCGCTAGATGCCCTCGCCCAACCGCAAAATAGAACACCAAAGCAACTAAAGGCTGTGCCTCGTGTCATTTCATGTAAATATTTCTAAGTATGTAAAAATAACTTGACGAAAGTTGTATCCCCAAATATATGTAGAAAAAATAAAACACCAAAGCGACTGAAGGCTGTGCCTCGTGTTGTTTCAGATATGTAAAAAAAAATCAGTAAGTGAGAATACAACTTAAACAAAGTTGTAGGCTCCTCAAATATTGAAAACAAATTAGAAGGAAATGACCTTTAGGGGCGTAGCTGTGGTAATTTTCTTATTGTGTCTGTGTTGCAACCCTCTAATCTAACAATATTTCGATGCCTGCCGATTCAAAAGCGCATCTAAGTCATGTAATAGAATTGAATTCGTTAATGCCAACCTTGATTTCTGACCAATTCGTAGACATGTGCTAAACTCGGAAAAAACTTCTCACCAAAAGAGACACAAAATACCCAACTACGAATAAAGACAACAAAACACTGCTCAAGTCATAAATACATACCTTGACTGTGCTCCATAAGCTCCCATTTAAGAGCCATCAACCACAATTATTAACGCTTATATTTCCAAGTCAGCCAACGACGCTTCCATCCGCCATGATGCATGCCAGCAATGCATCATGGGAGACTTATAAACACATTCACAGAGAGGCGGGAAAACTCATCTCCCGTTTTCAGAACAGTTTTTTACAAGTCTTTTGGAACCAAAGCCAAACAAAACGTTTCCAGGTCCAAGCAATCCAGGATAGGCCTGAAAACAATTGTTGAATAAGCTTAGGAGGCAAAAATGATCCTCATTGGAGAGTATGAGGCCATTCACTAGTAGAAAATTCCTTTCTCACTCCGTGAAGCTCGATCAAGGAATTATCACATGGAATTATCCTCAGCGTGCAAACATCCAGAAGCACAGCATTAATTATGCCCAAATAGACTTCATGATGTCGTAAGGCACTCTCCAGATGTGATAAAGATGTAATTTGTAAGCAAATTACAAGCAAAACTGTTGTCAGCAATGGTCTCTATCACAGCGCCATCGCTAGACAGAAAAGACACCGCAGTGCATTGTTGGAAACTTCAAGGTATACCGTAAGAACTTGACTGGTGGTGTAGGACTTGAAATAAAGGGGGAGGGGGAGGTGTCTGTTTTCAGTCTGTTCTTACAGTTTGGCGTAAAAGAACTGAGTAGATGATGTTTTTCATTACTCGCCTGTGTAGCAGCTCTGCGTCTTCCAAAGCGCGCGACTTTTCCGAAGTCTTTTAAAGCGCGCGCATTTTTCGAAGCGTGATCTAAACAATGGTTGCTATAGTTTTTTCGTCTTGTACGTCGATTCTACATTCCAAGCATAAACCTGATAGGGAAAAGACTGTCGAAAAATGTCGCAAAACAACCGGAGGACATGTGGATCCAAGTTCACCGGATGCCCGAAAGGTGAGTCTGAGGCGAGTTGCGCTTGTGGGATTCGTGCGTGTGTCCCGCGGGCCCTTTTCAGCCGCGGATGGATTAGTCCATGATTGCCGAAAAGACATTCAAACATTTTGTATGTTAACTTATTAGATTTTATAATTTCCTTCAACAGCCTCAAAGATCCGGCAGTTTGTAAGTACTTTAAATTGTTTTCTGAATGTACAAATTGTCTTTTTTTCAGCCGGTTCATACGAGAGCTATAACCTAATAGTAACTGAGTAGATATAAAGTTGTTATGAGGTAATGACAATGAGCTGTCTTCTGCGCAGGAATCGGCTCTGGATTATGCCCACCGTGCTATTCGAAGCTTGAACAAAGATGTCAGAAAACTTGGGGTAGGTATTCGATGCGCTGAAAAGGGGACTGGTTTATAAACAATTCTTACGAGAGCTTCTGAATATTTCTAGATCGAGAATGATGTCCTCAGATCAGGTCTACAGGACGAAAATCGGTGAGTATCCAATCGTACTCATTTTTTAATCTTAATCTGCTTATTGTGTTTTTGTATCAAGATTACGCCAATACATTTGTATTTTTAAAGGGTCCTAACGGAAGAGCAAAGAAATGCAGAACTCCTTCTCAAAAAGCAGGTAAATAAAATAATTAGATTGAATGCGCACAGTGCACAATCATCCCACCCAACCATCATTCTTCTCAATTTTTTTTGCGCGATATTAAACAACACGGCGAAAAATAAAACAGGACGGAAAAGTGGGAGTAGTCAAGCAATTTTATTATAACTTTCTTATCTATTCTAGTGTTGTTCTTTTATTATTTGTTTTGATTTGTTTATCAACGCAAGATGCGCAAATAAAGCGAAGCAATAATATAGTTCCACCTTACAAGAACTGTATTATTTCAACATAGGTAGAACTTATTTCTTTATGATTCTATATATGCTTATAGGATGAAGGCAGGAAGAAGGCCAAGCTGCAAGAGCTGTAAGTGTTTTTTGTTAGAGTTCTCCCCGGTAGAAAGTAACATTTCCCAACTATCGATACGTTTGTATTTTCCTTCAGAAAGTTGCAGAAAGTATTCATACAGCATCTACTGAATGCCGTGTTAGAAAAGGTAGGGCCAACAGACGGACAGACAGTAGGGCAGACAGACAGTTTAAGATGCCTTACTCACAACCTTCTCGTGTTTCAGGTCTTGGCTACATCAGCCCCAGCACTTGCCGAAAGGTAGAGGAATAATCTTGTTATAAATGTGCCATCCCATTGCGACCACGTCTTGATTACATTTTTTTCTTTTTTAGAAAGGAGAAAGACCTAGGGTCATCCTGTGGCAAGCTGCAGGAAGAAAGGGTATCAAAATATTTGACACATTTCATATCCATGTAAGAACTGATACTAAACATACATCTGTTTGTTTGGCAGGAGGCATTTGTTTCACAAATTGCAGAGCAAACGAAGAGCAATGCCGCAAAAGATGCGTAAGTTCCTGTTTAGTGTTTCCGTAGTTATGTCATTTGGAAATTTAATTTTTCTTGTTCTATTTGCAGCCTACTCGCGGAGCTTAAGAGGCAAATTGGGCAGACAAAGACTCGTCCACACGTAAGTCTTTTTGCTAATAAGAAGCTAGGGTGCTTTAGATCAAGTGCGGCAAATTTATGACAACTGTCTGTTATTTTAGTGCACCGCCGAGAGCCAGACTTGCTCTCCATCTACAGAAAGCATAGGGACTGAATGCAATACTGAATGCGCCGAGGCTGATGTCCAGGCCACTAGTGAAGTGACAGTGGTGTCAGTTGAGACACAAACGGATGCAGTGCCAAAGGTGATTATATTGAATGCTTAACTTAAAAGGGGTTTGGAGCTTGGACATTATGTACCAATATTCCTATTCTTATTCTATCCCGTCCCAAAGAAAACAAAACCTTTTTATATCTTTTTGTCTAAATGTCCAGGCAAAATAATCATTATTGTTAATTTTATTATTATTGTTGTTGTTGTTATTATTATTATCATTGTTAATGTTGTTGTTGTTATTATTATTATTATTATTATTATTATTATTATTATTATTATTATTATTATTATTATTATTATTATTATAGTGTTTAATATTGCTTATAACAAAGTATAATATTTTTGCTTTGTCTTTGTACTATTACAGAGGCACCAAAACCGTGCAGTGCGCGCCTGGCAGAGTTTCTGTGGCCAGGTACGTAACCTGCACAACCGCCTCATCCATGGAACAGAGGCATTCTAAACCCTACTGGAAATATAGTAGCCTCCATAGGATGTACTGTTCTTCAGGGTGCTAGCTTATTATCTGATTTATAAATTTGAACAGCTGTTATCTGTAATGTTTTATACTGCAAATTCTATATTTTTTTAGATTTGATACAGAAATTCATAAATGAACTGTAAATAGTCGCTGAATCCCTAAGGCGAAGGTTAAGTCAGGCCATTCCTACTGAGGGGCACACGAGAGACATCCTGCTAGTACCCCGGTGAGGGGTAGGGGGCGGGAAGGCATTCTCCGCGTAACCATGTGTTTACATGTGGGCCCCAACATACAGGGTATTAGCAGGAGCAGAAATATGCGCTAGATGCTCTCGCTCAACCGCAAAATAGAACACCAAAGCAACTAAAGGCTGTGCCTCGTGTCATTTCATGTAAATATTTCTAAGTATGTAAAAATAACTTGACGAAAGTTGTATCCCCAAATATATGTAGAAAAAATAAAACACCAAAGCGACTGAAGGCTGTGCCTCGTGTTGTTTCAGATATGTAAATAAAAATCAGTAAGTGAGAATACAACTTAAACAAAGTTGTAGGCTCCCCAAATATTGAAAACAAATTAGAAGGAAATGACCTTTAGGGGCGTAGCTGTGGTAATTTTCTTATTGTCTCTGTGTTGCAACCCTCTAATCTAACAATATTTCGATGCCTGCTGATTCAAAAGCGCATCTAAGTCATGTAATAGAATTGAATTCGTTAATGCCAACCTTGATTTCTGACCAATTCGTAGACATGTGCTAAACTCGGAAAAAACTTCTCACCAAAAGAGACACAAAATACCCAACTACGAATAAAGACAACAAAACACTGCTCAAGTCATAAATACATACCTTGACTGTGCTCCATAAGCTCCCATTTAAGAGCCATCAACCACAATTATTAACGCTGATATCTCCAAGTCAGCCAACGACGCTTCAATCCGCCATGATGCATGCCTGCAATGCATCATGGGAGACTTATAAACACATTCACAGAGAGGCGGGAAAACTAATCTCCCGTTTTCAGAACAGTTTTTTTACAAGTCTTTTGGAACCAAAGCCAAACGAAACGTTTCCAGGTCCAAGCAATCCAGGATAGGCCTGAAAACAATTGTTGAATAAGCTTAGGAGGCAAAAATGATCCTCATTGGAGAGTATGAGGCCATTCACTAGTAGAAAATTCCTTTCTCACTCCGTGAAGCTCGATCAAGGAATTATCACATGGAATTATCCTCAGCGTGCAAACATCCAGAAGCACAGCATTAATTATGCCCAAATAGACTTCATGATGTCGTAAGGCACTCTCCAGATGTGATAAAGATGTAATTTGAAAGCAAATTACAAGCAAAACTGTTGTCAGCAATGGTCTCTATCACAGCGCCATCGCTAGACAGAAAAGACACCGCAGTGCATTGTTGGAAACTTCAAGGTATACCGTAAGAACTTGACTGGTGGTGTAGGACTTGAAATAAAGGGGGAGGGGGAGGTGTCTGTTTTCAGTCTGTTCTTACAGTTTGGCGTAAAAGAACTGAGTAGATGATGTTTTTCATTACTCGCCTGTGTAGCAGCTCTGCGTCTTCCAAAGCGCGCGACTTTTCCGAAGTCTTTTAAAGCGCGCGCATTTTTCGAAGCGTGATCTAAACAATGGTTGCTATAGTTTTTTCGTCTTGTACGTCGATTCTACATTCCAAGCATAAACCTGATAGGGAAAAGACTGTCGAAAAATGTCGCAAAACAACCGGAGGACATGTGGATCCAAGTTCACCGGATGCCCGAAAGGTGAGTCTGAGGCGAGTTGCGCTTGTGGGATTCGTGCGTGTGTCCCGCGGGCCCTTTTCAGCCGCGGATGGATTAGTCCATGATTGCCGAAAAGACATTCAAACATTTTGTATGTTAACTTATTAGATTTTATAATTTCCTTCAACAGCCTCAAAGATCCGGCAGTTTGTAAGTACTTTAAATTGTTTTCTGAATGTACAAATTGTCTTTTTTTCAGCCGGTTCATACGAGAGCTATAACCTAATAGTAACTGAGTAGATATAAAGTTGTTATGAGGTAATGACAATGAGCTGTCTTCTGCGCAGGAATCGGCTCTGGATTATGCCCACCGTGCTATTCGAAGCTTGAACAAAGATGTCAGAAAACTTGGGGTAGGTATTCGATGCGCTGAAAAGGGGACTGGTTTATAAACAATTCTTACGAGAGCTTCTGAATATTTCTAGATCGAGAATGATGTCCTCAGATCAGGTCTACAGGACGAAAATCGGTGAGTATCCAATCGTACTCATTTTTTAATCTTAATCTGTTTATTGTGTTTTTGTATCAAGATTGCGCCAATACATTTGTATTTTAAAAGGGTCCTAACGGAAGAGCAAAGAAATGTAGAACTCCTTCTCAAAAAGCAGGTAAATAAAATAATTAGATTAAATGCGCACAGTGCACAATCATCCCACCCAACCATCATTCTTCTCAATTTTTTTTGCGCGATATTAAACAACACGGCGAAAAATAAAACAGGACGGAAAAGTGGGAGTAGTCAAGCAATTTTATTATAACTTTCTTATCTATTCTAGTGTTGTTCTTTTATTATTTGTTTTGATTTGTTTATCAACGCAAGATGCGCAAATAAAGCGAAGCAATAATATAGTTCCACCTTACAAGAACTGTATTATTTCAACATAGGTAGAACTTATTTCTTTATGATTCTATTTATGCTTATAGGATGAAGGCAGGAAGAAGGCCAAGCTGCAAGAGCTGTAAGTGTTTTTTGTTAGAGTTCTCCCCGGTAGAAAGTAACATTTCCCAACTATCGATACGTTTGTATTTTCCTTCAGAAAGTTGCAGAAAGTATTCATACAGCATCTACTGAATGCCGTGTTAGAAAAGGTAGGGCCAACAGACGGACAGACAGTAGGGCAGACAGACAGTTTAAGATGCCTTACTCACAACCTTCTCGTGTTTCAGGTCTTGGCTACATCAGCCCCAGCACTTGCCGAAAGGTAGAGGAATAATCTTGTTATAAATGTGCCATCCCATTGCGACCACGTCTTGATTACATTTTTTTCTTTTTTAGAAAGGAGAAAGACCTAGGGTCATCCTGTGGCAAGCTGCAGGAAGAAAGGGTATCAAAATATTTGACACATTTCATATCCATGTAAGAACTGATACTAAACATACATCTGTTTGTTTGGCAGGAGGCATTTGTTTCACAAATTGCAGAGCAAACGAAGAGCAATGCCGCAAAAGATGCGTAAGTTCCTGTTTAGTGTTTCCGTAGTTATATCATTTGGAAATTTAATTTTTCTTGTTCTATTTGCAGCCTACTCGCGGAGCTTAAGAGGCAAATTGGGCAGACAAAGACTCGTCCACACGTAAGTCTTTTTGCTAATAAGAAGCTAGGGTGCTTTAGATCAAGTGCGGCAAATTTATGACAACTGTCTGTTATTTTAGTGCACCGCCGAGAGCCAGACTTGCTCTCCATCTACAGAAAGCATAGGGACTGAATGCAATAATGAATGCGCCGAGGCTGATGTCCAGGCCACTAGTGAAGTGACAGTGGTGTCAGTTGAGACACAAACGGATGCAGTGCCAAAGGTGATTATATTGAATGCTTAACTTAAAAGGGGTTTGGAGCTTGGACATTATGTACCAATATTCCTATTCTTATTCTATCCCGTCCCAAAGAAAACAAAACCTTTTTATATCTTTTTGTCTAAATGTCCAGGCAAAATAATCATTATTGTTAATTTTATTATTATTGTTGTTGTTGTTGTTATTATTATCATTGTTAATGTTGTTGTTGTTATTATTATTATTATTATTATTATTATTATTATTATTATTATTATTATTATTATTATTATTATTATTATTATAGTGTTTAATATTGCTTATAACAAAGTATAATATTTTTGCTTTGTCTTTGTACTATTACAGAGGCACCAAAACCGTGCAGTGCGCGCCTGGCAGAGTTTCTGTGGCCAGGTACGTAACCTGCACAACCGCCTCATCCATGGAACAGAGGCATTCTAAACCCTACTGGAAATATAGTAGCCTCCATAGGATGTACTGTTCTTCAGGGTGCTAGCTTATTATCTGATTTATAAATTTGAACAGCTGTTATCTGTAATGTTTTATACTGCAAATTCTATATTTTTTAGATTTGATACAGAAATTCATAAATGAACTGTAAATAGTCGCTGAATCCCTAAGGCGAAGGTTAAGTCAGGCCATTCCTACTGAGGGGCACACGAGAGACATCCTGCTAGTACCCCGGTGAGGGGTAGGGGGCGGGAAGGCATATTCCGCGTAACCATGTGTTTACATGTGGGCCCCAACATACAGGGTATTAGCAGGAGCAAAAATATGCGCTAGATGCCCTCGCTCAACCGCAAAATAGAACACCAAAGCAACTAAAGGCTGTGCCTCGTGTCATTTCATTTAAATATTTCTAAGTATGTAAAAATAACTTGACGAAAGTTGTATCCCCAAATATATGTAGAAAAAATAAAACACCAAAGCGACTGAAGGCTGTGCCTCGTGTTGTATCAGATATGTGAATAAAAATCAGTAAGTGAGAATACAACTTAAACAAAGTTGTAGGCTCCCCAAATATTGAAAACAAATAAGAAGGAAATGACCTTTAGGGGCGTAGCTGTGGTAATTTTCTTATTGTCTCTGTGTTGCAACCCTCTAATCTAACAATATTTCGATGCCTGCTGATTCAAAAGCGCATCTAAGTCATGTAATGGAATTGAATTCGTTAATGCCAACCTTGATTTCTGACCAATTCGTAGACATGTGCTAAACTCGGAAAAAACTTCTCACCAAAAGAGACACAAAATACCCAACTACGAATAAAGACAACAAAACACTTCTCAAGTCATAAATACATACCTTGACTGTGCTCCATAAGCTCTCATTTAAGAGCCATCGACCACAATTATTAACGCTGATATCTCCAAGTCAGCCAACGACCCTTCCATCCGCCATGATGCATGCCTGCAATGCATCATGGGAGACGTATAAACACATTCACAGAGAGGCGGGAAAACTCATCTCCCGTTTTCAGAACAGTTTTTTTTACAAGTCTTTTGGGACCAAAGCCAAACAAAACGTTTCCAGGTCCAAGCAATCCAGGATAGGCCTGAAAACAATTGTTGAATAAGCTTAGGAGGCAAAAATGGTCCACATTGGAGAGTATGAGGCCATTCACTAGTAGAAAATTCCTTTCTTATTCAGTGAAGCTCGATCAAGGAATTATCACATGGAATTATCCTCAGCGTGCAAACATCCATAAGCACAGCATTAATTATGCCCAAATAGACTTCATGATGTCGTAAGGCACTCTCCAGATGTGATAAAGATGTAATTTGTAAGCAAATTACAAGCAAAACTGTTGTTAGCAATGGTCTATACCGCAGCGCCATCGCTAGACAGAAAAGACACCGCAGTGCATTGTTGGAAACTTCAAGGTATACCGTAAGAACTTGACTGGTGGTGTAGGACTTGAAATAAAGGGTAAGGGGGGAGGGGAAGGTGTCTGCTTTCAGTCTGTTCTTACAGTTTGGCGTAAAAGAACTGAGTAGATGATGTTTTTCATTACTCGCCTGTGTAGCAGCTCTGCGTCTTCCAAAGCGCGCGCCTTTTCCGAAGTCTTTCAAAGCGCGCGCATTTTTCAAAGGCTTTCAAAGCGCGCGCATTTTCCGAAGCGTGATCTAAACAATGGTTGCTATAGTTTTTTCGTCGTGTACGTCGATTCTACATTACACGCATAAAACTTATAGGGAAAAGACTGTCGAAAAATGTCGCAAAACAACCGGAGGACAAGTGGATCCAAGTTTACCGGATGCCCGAAAGGTGAGTCTGAGGCGAGTTGCGCTTGTGGGATTCGTGCGTGTGTCCCGCGGGCCCTTTTCAGCCGCGGATGGATTAGTCCATGATTGCCGACAAGACATTCAAACATTTTGTATGTTAACTTATTAGATTTTATAATTTCCTTCAACAGCCTCAAAGATCCGGCAGTTGGTAAGTACTCTAAATTGTTTTCTGAATGTAGCAAATTGTCTTTTTTTAGCCGGTTCATACGAGAGCTATAACCTAATAGTAACTGAGTAGATATAAAGTTGTTATGAAGTAATGACAATGAGCTGTCTTTTGCGCAGGAATCGGCTCTGGATTATGCCCACCGTGCTATTCGAAGCTTGAACAAAGATCTCAGAAAACTTGGGGTAGGTATTTGATGCGCTGAAAAGGGGACTGGTTTATAAACAATTCTTACGAGAGCTTCTGAATATTTCTAGATCGAGAATGATGTCCTCAGATCAGGTCTACAGGACGAAAATCGGTGAGTATCCAATCGTACTCATTTTTTAATCTTAATCTGTTTATTGTGTTTTTGTATCAAGATTACGCCAATACATTTGTATTTTTAAAGGGTCCTAACGGAAGAGCAAAGAAATGCAGAACTCCTTTTCAAAAAGCAGGTAAATAAAATAATTAGATTAAATGCCCACAGTGCACCATCATCCCACCCAACCATCATTCTTCTCAATTTTTTTTTTGCGCGATATTAAACAACACGGCGAAAAATAAAACAGGACGGAAAAGTGGGAGTAGTCAAGCAATTTTATTATAACTTCTTATCTATTCTAGTGTTGTTCTTTTTTTATTTATTTTGATTTGTTTATCAACGCAAGATGCGCAAATAAAGCGTAGCTATAATATAGTTCCACCTTACAAGAACTGTATTATTGCAACATAGGTAGAACTTATTTCTTTATGATTCTATTCATGCTTATAGGATGAAGGCAGGAAGAAGGCCAAGCTGCAAGAGCTGTAAGTGTTTTTTGTTAGAGTTCTCCCCGGTAGAAAGTAACATTTCCCAACTATCGATGCGTTTGTATTTTCCTTCAGGAAGTTGCAGAAAGTATTCATACAGCATCTACTGAATGCCGTGTTAGAAAAGGTAGGGCCAACAGACGGACAGACATTAGGGCAGACAGACAGTTTAAGATGCCTTACTCACAACCTTCTCGTGTTTCAGGTCTTGGCTACATCAGCCCCAGCACTTGCCGAAAGGTAGAGGAATAATCTTGTTATGAATGTGTCATCCCATTGTGACCACGCCTTGATTACATTTTTTTTCTTTTTTAGAAAGGAGAAAGACCTCGGGTCAACCTGTGGCAAGCTGAAGGAAGAAAGGGTATCAAAATATTTGACACATTTCATATCCATGTAAGAACTGATACTAAATATACATCTGTTTGTTTGGCAGGAGGCATTTGTTTCACAAATTGCAGAGCAAACGAAGAGCAATGCCGCAAAAGATGCGTAAGTTCCTGTTTAGTGTTTCCGTAGTTATGTCATTTGGAAATTTAATTTTTCTTGTTCTATTTGCAGCCTACTCGCGGAGCTTAAGAGGCAAATTGGGCAGACAAAGACTCGTCCACACGTAAGTCTTTTTGCTAATAAGAAGCTAGGGTGCTTTAGATCAAGTGCGGCAAATTTATGACAACTGTCTGTTATTTTAGTGCACCGCCGAGAGCCAGACTTGCTCTCCATCTACAAAAAGCATAGGGAGTGAATGCACTACTGAATGCGCCGAGGCTGATGTCCAGGCCACTAGTGAAGTGACAGTGGTGTCAGTTGAGACACAAACGGATGCAGCGCCAAAGGTGATTTTATTGAATGCTTAACTTAAAAGGGGTTTGGAGCTAGGACATTATGTACCAATATTCCTATTCTTATTCTATCCCGTCCCAAAGAAAACAAAACCTTTTTTAAATATCTTTTTGTCTAAATGTCCAGGCAAAATTATCATTATTGTTAATTTTATTATTATTGTTGTTGTTGTTGTTATTATTATCATTGTTAATGTTGTTGTTATTATTATTATTATTATTATTATTGTTATTATTATTATTATTATTATTATTATTGTTGTTGTTGTTATTATTATTATTATTATTATTATTATTATTATTATTATTATTATTATTATTATTATTATTATTATAGTGTTTAATATTGCTTATAACAAAGTATAATATTTTTGCTTTGTCTGTGTACTATTACAGAGGCACCAAAACCGTGCAGTGCGTGCCTGGCAGAGTTTCTGTGGCCAGGTACGCAACCTGCACAACCGCCTCATCCATGGAACAGAGGCATTCTAAACCCTACAGGAAATATAGTAGCCTCCATAGGATGTACTGCTTTTCAGGGTGCTAGCTTATTATCTGATTTATAAATTTGAACAGCTGTTATCTGTAATGTTTTATACTGAAAATTCTATATTTTTTAGATTTGATACAGAAATTCATAAATGAACTGTAAATAGTCACTGAATCCCTAAGGCGAAGGTTAAGTCAGGCCATTCCTACTGAGGGCATCTAGCACACGATAGACATGCTGCTAGTACCCCGTTGAGGGGTAGGGGGCGGGAAGGCATATTCCGCGTAACCATGTGTTTACATGTGGGCCCCAATATACAGGGTATTAGCAGGAGCAAAAATATGCGCTAGATGCTTCGCTCAACCGCAAAATAGAACACCAAAGCAACTAAAGGCTGTGCCTCGTGTCATTTCATGTAAATATTTCTAATTATGTAAAAATAACTTGACGAAAGTTGTATCCCCAAATATATGTAGAAAAAATAAAACACCAAAGCGACTGAAGGCTGTGCCTCGTGTTGTTTCAGATATGTGAATAAAAATCAGTAAGTGAGAATACAACTTAAACAAAGTTGTAGGCTCCCCAAATATTGAAAACAAATAAGAAGGAAATGACCTTTAGGGGCGTAGCTGTGGTAATTTTCTTATTGTCTCTGTGTTGCAACCCTCTAATCTAACAATATTTCGATGCCTGCTGATTCAAAAGCGCATCTAAGTCATGTAATGGAATTGAATTCGTTAATGCCAACCTTGATTTCTGACCAATTCGTAGACATGTGCTAAACTCGGAAAAAACTTCTCACCAAAAGAGACACAAAATACCCAACTACGAATAAAGACAACAAAACACTTCTCAAGTCATAAATACATACCTTGACTGTGCTCCATAAGCTCTCATTTAAGAGCCATCGACCACAATTTTTAACGCTGATATCTCCAAGTCAGCCAACGACCCTTCCATCCGCCATGATGCATGCCTGCAATGCATCATGGGAGACTTATAAACACATTCACAGAGAGGCGGGAAAACTAATCTCCCGTTTTCAGAACAGTTTTTTTACAAGTCTTTTGGAACCAAAGCCAAACAAAACGTTTCCAGGTCCAAGCAATCCAGGATAGGCCTGAAAACAATTGTTGAATAAGCTTAGGAGGCAAAAATTGTCCACATTGGAGAGTATGAGGCCATTCACTAGTAGAAAATTCCTTTCTCACTCAGTGAAGCTCGATCAAGGAATAATCACATGGAATTATCCTCGGCGTGCAAACATCCATAAGCACAGCATTAATTATGCCCAAATAGACTTCATGATGTCGTAAGGCACTCTCCAGATGTGATAAAGATGTAATTTGTAAGCAAATTACAAGCAAAACTGTTGTCAGCAATGGTCTATATCACAGCGCCATCGCTAGACAGAAAGGATACCGCAGTGCATTGTTGGAAACTTCAAGGTATACCGTAAGAACTTGACTGGTGGTGTAGGACTTGAAATAAAGGGTGAGGGGGGAGGGGGAGGGGGAGGTTTCTGTTTTCAGTCTGTTCTTACAGTTTGGCGTAAAAGAACTGAGTAGATGATGTTTTTCATTACTCGCCTGTGTAGCAGCTCTGCGTCTTCCAAAGCGCGAGACTTTTCCGAAGTCTTTCAAAGCGCGCGCATTTTTCGAAGCGTGATCTAAACAATGGTTGCTATAGTTTTTTCGTCGTGTACGTCGATTATACATTCCAAGCCTAAACCTTATAGGGAAAAGACTGTCGAAAAATGTCGCAAAACAACCGGAGGACAAGTGGATCCAAGTTCACCGGATGCCCGAAAGGTGAGTCTGAGGCGAGTTGCGCTTGTGGGATTCGTGCGTGTGTCCCGCGGGCCCTTTTCAGCCGCGAATGGATTAGTCCATGATTGCCGACAAGACATTCAAACATTTTCTATGTTAACTTATTAGATTTTATAATTTCCTTCAACAGCCTCAAAGATCCGGCAGTTGGTAAGTACTTTAAATTGTTTTCTGAATGTAGCAAATTGTCTTTTTTTCAGCTGGTTCATACGAGAGCTATAACCTAATAGTAACTGAGTAGATATAAAGTTGTTATGAAGTAATGACAATTAGCTGTCTTTTGCGCAGGAATCGGCTCTGGATTATGCCCACCGTGCTATTCGAAGCTTGAACAAAGATCTCAGAAATCTTGGGGTAGGTATTTGATGCGCTGAAAAGGGGACTGGTTTATAAACAATTCTTACGAGAGCTTCTGAATATTTCTAGATCGAGAATGATGTCCTCAGATCAGGTCTACAGGACGGAAACCGGTGAGTATCCAATCGTACTCATTTTTTAATCTTAATCTGTTTATTGTGTTTTTGTATCAAGATTACGCCAATACATTTGTATTTTTAAAGGGTCCTAGCGGAAGAGCAAAGAAATGCAGAACTCCTACTCAAAAAGCAGGTAAATAAAATAATTAGATTAAATGCGCACAGTGCACAATCATCCCACCCAACCATCATTCTTCTCATTTTTTTTTTTGCGCGATATTAAACAACACGGCGAAAAATAAAACAGGACGGAAAAGTGGGAGTAGTCAAGCAATTTTATTATAACTTTCTTATCTATTCTAGTGTTGTTCTTTTATTATTTATTTTGATTTGTTTATCAACGCAAGATGCGCAAATAAAGCGATGCAATAATATAGTTCCACCTTACAAGAACTGTATTATTTCAACATAGGTAGAACTTATTTCTTTATGATTCTATTCATGCTTATAGGATGAAGGCAGGAAGAAGGCCAAGCTGCAAGAGCTGTGAGTGTTTTTTTAGAGTTCTCCCCCGTAGAAAGTAACATTTCCCAACTATCGATACGTTTGTATTTTCCTTCAGAAAGTTGCAGAAAGTATTCATACAGCATCTACTGAATGCCGTGTTAGAAAAGGTAGGGCCAACAGACGGACAGACAGTAGGGCAGACAGACATTTTAAGATGCCTTACTCACAACCTTCTCGTGTTTCAGGTCTTGGCTACATCAGCCCCAGCACTTGCCGAAAGGTAGAGGAATAATCTTGTTATGAATGTGTCATCCCATTGTGACCACGCCTTGATTACATTTTTTTTCTTTTTTAGAAAGGAGAAAGACCTCGGGTCATCCTGTGGCAAGCTGCAGGAAGAAAGGGTATCAAAATATTTGACACATTTCATATCCATGTAACTGATACTAAATATACATCTGTTTGTTTGGCAGGAGGCATTTGTTTCACAAATTGCAGAGCAAACGAAGAGCAATGCCGCAAAAGATGCGTAAGTTCCTGTTTAGTGTTTCCGTAGTTATGTCATTTGGAAATTTAATTTTTCTTGTTCTATTTGCAGCCTACTCGCGGAGCTTAAGAGGCAAATTGGGCAGACAAAGACTCGTCCACACGTAAGTCTTTTTGCTAATAAGAAGCTAGGGTGCTTTAGATCAAGTGCGGCAAATTTATGACAACTGTCTGTTATTTTAGTGCACCGCCGAGAGCCAGACTTGCTCTCCATCTACAAAAAGCATAGGGAGTGAATGTACTACTGAATGCGCCGAGGCTGATGTCCAGGCCACTAGTGAAGTGACAGTGGTGTCAGTTGAGACACAAACGGATGCAGTGCCAAAGGTGATTATATTGAATGCTTAACTTAAAAGGGGTTTGGAGCTAGGACATTATGTACCAATATTCCTATTCTTATTCTATCCCGTCCCAAAGAAAACAAAACCTTTTTTAAATATCTTTTTGTCTAAATGTCCAGGCAAAATTATCATTATTGTTAATTTTATTATTATTGTTGTTGTTGTTGTTATTATTATCATTGTTAATGTTGTTGTTGTTGTTATTATTATTATTATTATTATTATTATTATTATTATTATTATTATTATTATTATTATTATTATTATTATTATTATAGTGTTTAATTTTGCTTATAACAAAGTATAATATTTTTGCTTTGTCTGTGTACTATTACAGAGGCACCAAAACCGTGCAGTGCGCACCTGGCAGAGTTTCTGTGGCCAGGTACGTAACCTGCACAACCGCCTCATCCATGGAACAGAGGCATTCTAAACCCTACTGGAAATATAGTAGCCTCCATAGGATGTACTGTTCTTCAGGGTGCTAGCTTTTTATCTGATTTATAAATTTGAACAGCTGTTATCTGTAATGTTTTATACTGCAAATTCTATATTTTTTAGATTTGATACAGAAATTCATAAATGAACTGTAAATAGTCGCTGAATCCCTAAGGCGAAGGTTAAGTCAGGCCATTCCTACTGAGGGCATCTAGCACAAGAGAGACATCCTGCTAGTACCCTGGTGAGGGGTAGGGGGCGGGAAGGCATATTCCGCGTAACCATGTGTTTACATGTGGGCCCCAACATACAGGGTATTAGCAGGAGCAAAAATATGCGCTAGATGCTCTCGCTCAACCGCAAAATAGAACACCAAAGCAACTAAAGACTGTGCCTCGTGTCATTCCATGTAAATATTTCTAAGTATGTAAAAATAACTTGACAAAAGTTGTATCCCCAAATATATGTAGAAAAAATAAAACACCAAAGCGACTGAAGGCTGTGCCTCGTGTTGTTTCAGATATGTAAATAAAAATCAGTAAGTGAGAATACAACTTAAACAAAGTTGTAGGCTCCCCAAATATTGAAAACAAATTAGAAGGAAATGACCTTTAGGGGCGTAGCTGTGGTAATTTTCTTATTGTGTCTGTGTTGCAACCCTCTAATCTAACAATATTTCGATGCCTGCCGATTCAAAAGCGCATCTAAGTCATGTAATAGAATTGAATTCGTTAATGCCAACCTTGATTTCTGACCAATTCGTAGACATGTGCTAAACTCGGAAAAAACTTCTCACCAAAAGAGACACAAAATACCCAACTACGAATAAAGACAACAAAACACTGCTCAAGTCATAAATACATACCTTGACTGTGCTCCATAAGCTCCCATTTAAGAGCCAACAACCACAATTGTTAACGCTGATATCTCCAAGTCAGCCAACGACGCTTCCGACCGCCATGATGCATGCCTGCACTGCATCATGGGAGACTTAGAAACACATTCACAGAGAGGCGGGAAAACTCATCTCCCGTTTTCAGAACAGTTTTTTTTTACAAGTCTTTTGGAACCAAAGCCAAACAAAACGTTTACAGGTCCAAGCAATCCAGGATAGGCCTGAAAACAATTGTTGAATAAGCTTAGGAGGCAAAAATTGTCCACATTGGAGAGTATGAGGCCATTCACTAGTAGAAAATTCCTTTCTCACTCAGTGAAGCTCGATCAAGGAATAATCACATGGAATTATCCTCGGCGTGCAAACATCCATAAGCACAGCATTAATTATGCCCAAATAGACTTCATGATGTCGTAAGGCACTCTCCAGATGTGATAAAGATGTAATTTGTAAGCAAATTACAAGCAAAACTGTTGTCAGCAATGGTCTATATCACAGCGCCATCGCTAGACAGAAAGGATACCGCAGTGCATTGTTGGAAACTTCAAGGTATACCGTAAGAACTTGACTGGTGGTGTAGGACTTGAAATAAAGGGTGAGGGGGGAGGGGGAGGGGGAGGTTTCTGTTTTCAGTCTGTTCTTACAGTTTGGCGTAAAAGAACTGAGTAGATGATGTTTTTCATTACTCGCCTGTGTAGCAGCTCTGCGTCTTCCAAAGCGCGAGACTTTTCCGAAGTCTTTCAAAGCGCGCGCATTTTTCGAAGCGTGATCTAAACAATGGTTGCTATAGTTTTTTCGTCGTGTACGTCGATTATACATTCCAAGCCTAAACCTTATAGGGAAAAGACTGTCGAAAAATGTCGCAAAACAACCGGAGGACAAGTGGATCCAAGTTCACCGGATGCCCGAAAGGTGAGTCTGAGGCGAGTTGCGCTTGTGGGATTCGTGCGTGTGTCCCGCGGGCCCTTTTCAGCCGCGAATGGATTAGTCCATGATTGCCGACAAGACATTCAAACATTTTCTATGTTAACTTATTAGATTTTATAATTTCCTTCAACAGCCTCAAAGATCCGGCAGTTGGTAAGTGCTTTAAATTGTTTTCTGAATGTAGCAAATTGTCTTTTTTTCAGCTGGTTCATACGAGAGCTATAACCTAATAGTAACTGAGTAGATATAAAGTTGTTATGAAGTAATGACAATTAGCTGTCTTTTGCGCAGGAATCGGCTCTGGATTATGCCCACCGTGCTATTCGAAGCTTGAACAAAGATCTCAGAAATCTTGGGGTAGGTATTTGATGCGCTGAAAAGGGGACTGGTTTATAAACAATTCTTACGAGAGCTTCTGAATATTTCTGGATCGAGAATGATGTCCTCAGATCAGGTCTACAGGACGGAAACCGGTGAGTATCCAATCGTACTCATTTTTTAATCTTAATCTGTTTATTGTGTTTTTGTATCAAGATTACGCCAATACATTTGTATTTTTAAAGGGTCCTAGCGGAAGAGCAAAGAAATGCAGAACTCCTACTCAAAAAGCAGGTAAATAAAATAATTAGATTAAATGCGCACAGTGCACAATCATCCCACCCAACCATCATTCTTCTCATTTTTTTTTTTTTTGCGCGATATTAAACAACACGGCGAAAAATAAAACAGGACGGAAAAGTGGGAGTAGTCAAGCAATTTTATTATAACTTTCTTATCTATTCTAGTGTTGTTCTTTTATTATTTATTTTGATTTGTTTATCAACGCAAGATGCGCAAATAAAGCGATGCAATAATATAGTTCCACCTTACAAGAACTGTATTATTTCAACATAGGTAGAACTTATTTCTTTATGATTCTATTCATGCTTATAGGATGAAGGCAGGAAGAAGGCCAAGCTGCAAGAGCTGTGAGTGTTTTTTTAGAGTTCTCCCCCGTAGAAAGTAACATTTCCCAACTATCGATACGTTTGTATTTTCCTTCAGAAAGTTGCAGAAAGTATTCATACAGCATCTACTGAATGCCGTGTTAGAAAAGGTAGGGCCAACAGACGGACAGACAGTAGGGCAGACAGACATTTTAAGATGCCTTACTCACAACCTTCTCGTGTTTCAGGTCTTGGCTACATCAGCCCCAGCACTTGCCGAAAGGTAGAGGAATAATCTTGTTATGAATGTGTCATCCCATTGTGACCACGCCTTGATTACATTTTTTTTCTTTTTTAGAAAGGAGAAAGACCTCGGGTCATCCTGTGGCAAGCTGCAGGAAGAAAGGGTATCAAAATATTTGACACATTTCATATCCATGTAACTGATACTAAATATACATCTGTTTGTTTGGCAGGAGGCATTTGTTTCACAAATTGCAGAGCAAACGAAGAGCAATGCCGCAAAAGATGCGTAAGTTCCTGTTTAGTGTTTCCGTAGTTATGTCATTTGGAAATTTAATTTTTCTTGTTCTATTTGCAGCCTACTCGCGGAGCTTAAGAGGCAAATTGGGCAGACAAAGACTCGTCCACACGTAAGTCTTTTTGCTAATAAGAAGCTAGGGTGCTTTAGATCAAGTGCGGCAAATTTATGACAACTGTCTGTTATTTTAGTGCACCGCCGAGAGCCAGACTTGCTCTCCATCTACAAAAAGCATAGGGAGTGAATGTACTACTGAATGCGCCGAGGCTGATGTCCAGGCCACTAGTGAAGTGACAGTGGTGTCAGTTGAGACACAAACGGATGCAGTGCCAAAGGTGATTATATTGAATGCTTAACTTAAAAGGGGTTTGGAGCTAGGACATTATGTACCAATATTCCTATTCTTATTCTATCCCGTCCCAAAGAAAACAAAACCTTTTTTAAATATCTTTTTGTCTAAATGTCCAGGCAAAATTATCATTATTGTTAATTTTATTATTATTGTTGTTGTTGTTGTTATTATTATCATTGTTAATGTTGTTGTTGTTGTTATTATTATTATTATTTTTATTATTATTATTATTATTATTAATATTATTATTATTATTATTATTATTATTATTATTATTATTATTATTATTATTATTATTATTATTATTATTATTATTATTATAGTGTTTAATATTGCTTATAACAAAGTATAATATTTTTGCTTTGTCTGTGTACTATTACAGAGGCACCAAAACCGTGCAGTGCGCGCCTGGCAGAGTTTCTGTGGCCAGGTACGTAACCTGCACAACCGCCTCATCCATGGAACAGAGGCATTCTAAACCCTACTGGAAATATAGTAGCCTCCATAGGATGTACTGTTCTTCAGGGTGCTAGCTTTTTATCTGATTTATAAATTTGAACAGCTGTTATCTGTAATGTTTTATACTGCAAATTCTATATTTTTTAGATTTGATACAGAAATTCATAAATGAACTGTAAATAGTCGCTGAATCCCTAAGGCGAAGGTTAAGTCAGGCCATTCCTACTGAGGGCATCTAGCACAAGAGAGACATCCTACTAGTACCCCGGTGAGGGGTAGGGGGCGGGAAGGCATATTCCGCGTAACCATGTGTTTACATGTGGGCCCCAACATACAGGGTATTAGCAGGAGCAAAAATATGCGCTAGATGCTCTCGCTCAACCGCAAAATAGAACACCAAAGCAACTAAGGGCTGTGCCTCGTGTCATTTCATGTAAATATTTCTAAGTATGTAAAAATAACTTGACGAAAGTTGTATCCCCAAATATATGTAGAAAAAATAAAACACCAAAGCGACTGAAGGCTGTGCCTCGTGTTGTTTCAGATATGTAAATAAAAATCAGTAAGTGAGAATACAACTTAAACAAAGTTGTAGGCTCTCCAAATATTGAAAACAAATTAGAAGGAAATGACCTTTAGCGGCGTAGCTGTGGTAATTTTCTTATTGTCTCTGTGTTGCAACCCTCTAATCTAACAATATTTCGATGCCTGCTGATTCAAAAGCTCATCTAAGTCATGTAATAGAATTGAATTCGTTAATGCCAACCTTGATTTCTGACCAATTCGTAGACATGTGCTAAACTCTGAAAAAAATTCTCACCAAAAGAGACACAAAATACCCAACTACGAATAAAGACAACAAAACACTGCTCAAGTCATAAATACATACCTTGACTGTGCTCCATAAGCTCCCATTTAAGAGCCATCAACCACAATTATTAACGCTGATATCTCCAAGTCAGCCAACGACGCTTCCATCCGCCATGATGCATGCCTGCAATGCATCATGGGAGACTTATAAACACATTCACAGAGAGGCGGGAAAACTCATCTCCCGTTTTCAGAACAGTTTTTTTACAAGTCTTTTGGAACCAAAGCCAAACAAAACGTTTCCAGGTCCAAGCAATCCAGGATAGGCCTGAAAACAATTGTTGAATAAGCTTAGGAGGCAAAAATGATCCACATTGGAGAGTATGAGGCCATTCACTAGTAGAAAATTCCTTTCTCACTCCGTGAAGCTCGATCAAGGAATTATCACATGGAATTATCCTCAGCGTGCAAACATCCATAAGCACAGCATTAATTATGCCCAAATAGACTTCATGATATCGTAAGGCACTCTCCAGATGTGATAAAGATGTAATTTGTAAACAAATTACAAGCAAAACTGTTGTCAGCAATGGTCTATATCACAGTGCCATCGCTAGACAGAAAAGACACCGCAGTGCATTGTTGGAAACTTCAAGGTATACCGTAAGAACTTGACTGGTAGTGTAGGACTTGAAATAAAGGGTGAGGGGGAGGTGTCTGTTTTCAGTCTGTTCTTACAGTTTGGCGTAAAAGAACTGAGTAGATGATGTTTTTCATTACTCGCCTGTGTAGCAGCTCTGCGTCTTCCAAAGCGCGCGACTTTTCCGAAGTCTTTCAAAGCGCGCGCATTTTTCGAAGCGTGATCTAAACAATGGTTGCTATAGTTTTTTCGTCGTGTACGTCGATTCTACATTCCAAGCATAAACCTTATAGGGAAAAGACTGTCGAAAAATGTCGCAAAACAACCGGAGGACAAGTGGATCCAAGTTCACCGGATGCCCGAAAGGTGAGTCTGAGGCGGGTTGCGCTTGTGGGATTCGTGCGTGTGTCCCGCGGGCCCTTTTCAGCCGCGGATGGATTAGTCCATGATTGCCGACAAGACATCCAAACATTTTGTATGTTAACTAATTAGATTTTATAATTTCCTTCAACAGCCTCAAAGATCCGGCAGTTGGTAAGTACTTTAAATTGTTTTCTGAATGTGGCAAATTGTAATGACAATTAGCTGTCTTTTGCGCAGGAATCGGCTCTGGATTATGCCCACCGTGCTATTCGAAGCTTGAACAAAGAGCTCAGAAAACTTGGGGTAGGTATTCGATGCGCTGAAAAGGGGACTGGTTTATAAACAATTCTTACGAGAGCTTCTGAATATTTCTAGATCGAGAATGATGTCCTCAGATCAGGTCTACAGGACGAAAATCGGTGAGTATCCAATCGTACTCATTTTTTAATCTTAATCTGTTTATTGTGTTTTTGTATCAAGATTACGCCAATACATTTTTATTTTTTAAGGGTCCTAACGGAAGAGCAAAGAAATGCTGAACTCCTTCTCAAAAAGCAGGTAAATAAAATAATTAGATTAAATGCCCACAGTGCACAATCATCCCACCCAACCATCATTCTTCTCAATTTTTTTTTGCGCGATATTAAACAACACGGCGAAAAATAAAACAGGACGGAAAAGTGGGAGTAGTCAAGCAATTTTATTATAACTTTCTTATCTATTCTAGTGTTGTTCTTTTATTATTTATTTTGATTTGTTTATCAACGCAAGATGCGCAAATAAAGCGAAGCAATAATATAGTTCCACCTTACAAGAGCTGTATTATTTCAACATAGGTAGAACTTATTTCTTTATGATTCTATTCATGCTTATAGGATGAAGGCAGGAAGAAGGCCAAGCTGCAAAAGCTGTAAGTGTTTTTTGTTAGAGTTCTCCCCGGTAGAAAGTTATATTTTCCAACTATCGATACGTTTGTATTTTCCTTCAGGAAGTTGCAGAAAGTATTCATACAGCATCTACTGAATGCCGTGTTAGAAAAGGTAGGGCCAACAGACGTACAGACAGTAGGGCAGACAGACAGTTTAAGATGCCTTACTCACAACCTTCTCGTGTTTCAGGTCTTGGCTACATCAGCCCCAGCACTTGCCGAAAGGTAGAGGAATAATCTTGTTATGAATGTGTCATCCCATTGTGACCACGCCTTGATTACATTTTTTTCTTTTTTAGAAAGGAGAAAGACCTCGGGTCATCCTGTGGCAAGCTGCAGGAAGAAAGGGTATCAAAATATTTGACACATTTCATATCCATGTAAGAACTGATACTAAACATACATCTGTTTGTTTGGCAGGAGGCATTTGTTTCACAAATTGCAGAGCAAACGAAGAGCAATGCCGCAAAAGATGCGTAAGTTCCTGTTTAGTGTTTCCGTAGTTATGTCATTTGGAAATTTAATTTTTCTTGTTCTATTTGCAGCCTACTCGCGGAGCTTAAGAGGCACATTCGGCAGACAAAGACTCGTCCACACGTAAGTCTTTTTGCTAATAAGAAGCTAGGGTGCTTTAGATCAAGTGCGGCAAATTTATGACAACTGTCTGTTATTTTAGTGCACCGCCGAGAGCCAGACTTGCTCTCCATCTACAGAAAGCATAGGGACTGAATGCAATACTGAATGCGCCGAGGCTGATGTCCAGGCCACTAGTGAAGTGACAGTGGTGTCAGTTGAGACACAAACGGATGCAGTGCCAAAGGTGATTATATTGAATGCTTAACTTAAAAGGGGTTTGGAGCTAGGACATTATGTACCAATATTCCTATTCTTATTCTATCCCGTCCCAAAGAAAACAAAACCTTTTTATATCTTTTTGTCTAAATGTCCAGGCAAAATAATCATTATTGTTAATTTTATTATTATTGTTGTTGTTACTATTATCATTGTTAATGTTGTTGTTGTTATTATTATTATTATTATTACAGTGTTTAATATTGCTTATAACAAAGTATAATACTTTTGCTTTGTCTGTGTACTATTACAGAGGCACCAAAACCGTGCAGTGCGTGCCTGGCAGAGTTTCTGTGGCCAGGTACGCAACCTGCACAACCGCCTCATCCATGGAACGGAGGCATTCTAAACCCTACTGGAAATATAGTAGCCTCCATAGGATGTACTGTTCTTCAGGGTGCTAGCTTATTATCTGATTTATAAATTTGAACAGCTGTTATCTGTAATGTTTTATACTGCAAATTCTATATTTGTTAGATTTGATACAGAAATTCATAAATGAACTGTAAATGGTCGCTGAATCCCTAAGGCGAAGGTTAAGTCAGGCCATTCCTACTGAGGGCATCTAGCACACGAGAGACATCCTGCTAGTACCCCGGTGAGGGTAGGGGGCGGGAAGGCATATTCCGCGTAACCATGTGTTTACATGTGGGCCCCAACATGCAGGGTATTAGCAGGAGCAAAAATATGCGCTAGATGCTCTCGCTCAACCGCAAAATAGAACACCAAAGCAACTAAAGGCTGTGCCTCGTGTCATTTCATGTAAATATTTCTAAGTATGTAAAAATAACTTGACGAAAGTTTTATCCCCAAATATATGTAGAAAAAATAAAACACCAAAGCGACTGAAGGCTGTGCCTCGTGTTGTTTCAGATATGTAAATAAAAATCAGTAAGTGAGAATACAACTTAAACAAAGTTGTAGGCTCCCCAAATATTGAAAACAAATTAGAAGAAAATGACCTTTAGCGGCGTAGCTGTGGTAATTTTCTTATTGTCTCTGTGTTGCAACCCTCTAATCTAACAATATTTCGATGCCTGCTGATTCAAAAGCGCATCTAAGTCATGTAATAGAATTGAATTCGTTAATGCCAACCTTGATTTCTGGACCAATTCGTAGACATGTGCTAAACTCGGAAAAAACTTCTCACCAAAAGAGACACAAAATACCCAACTACGAATAAAGACAACAAAACACTGCTCAAGTCATAAATACATACCTTGACTGTGCTCCATAAGCTCCCATTTAAGAGCCATCAACCACAATTATTAACGCTGATATCTCCAAGTCAGCCAACGACGTTTCCATCCGCCATGATGCATGTTTGCACTGCATCATGGGAGACTTATAAACACATTCACAGAGAGGCGGGAAAACTCATCTCCCGTTTTCAGAACAGTTTTTTTACAAGTCTTTTGGAACCAAAGCCAAACAAAACGTTTCCAGGTCCAAGCAATCCAGGATAGGCCTGAAAACAATTGTTGAATAAGCTTAGGAGGCAAAAATGATCCACATTGGAGAGTATGAGGCCATTCACTAGTAGAAAATTCCTTTCTCACTCTGTGAAGCTCGATCAAGGAATTATCACATGGAATTATCCTCAGCGTGCAAACATCCATAAGCACAGCATTAATTATGCCCAAATAGACTTCATGATGTCGTAAGGCACTCTCCAGATGTGATAAAGATGTAATTTGTAAACAAATTACAAGCAAAACTGTTGTCAGCAATGGTCTATATCACAGCGCCATCGCTAGACAGAAAAGACACCGCAGTGCATTGTTGGAAACTTCAAGGTATACCGTAAGAACGTGACTGGTGGTGTAGGACTTGAAATAAAGGGTGAGGGGGAGGGGGAGGTGTCTGTTTTCAGTCTGTTCTTACAGTTTGGCGTAAAAGAACTGAGTAGATGATGTTTTTCATTACTCGCCTGTGTAGCAGCTCTGCGTCTTCCAAAGCGCGCGACTTTTCCGAAGTCTTTCAAAGCGCGCGCATTTTTCGAAGCGTGATCTAAACAATGGTTGCTATAGTTTTTTCGTCGTGTACGTCGATTATACATTCCAAGCCTAAACCTTATAGGGAAAAGACTGTCGAAAAATGTCGCAAAACAACCGGAGGACAAGTGGATCCAAGTTCACCGGATGCCCGAAAGGTGAGTCTGAGGCGAGTTGCGCTTGTGGGATTCGTGCGTGTGTCCCGCGGGCCCTTTTCAGCCGCGAATGGATTAGTCCATGATTGCCGACAAGACATTCAAACATTTTCTATGTTAACTTATTAGATTTTATAATTTCCTTCAACAGCCTCAAAGATCCGGCAGTTGGTAAGTACTTTAAATTGTTTTCTGAATGTAGCAAATTGTCTTTTTTTCAGCTGGTTCATACGAGAGCTATAACCTAATAGTAACTGAGTAGATATAAAGTTGTTATGAAGTAATGACAATTAGCTGTCTTTTGCGCAGGAATCGGCTCTGGATTATGCCCACCGTGCTATTCGAAGCTTGAACAAAGATCTCAGAAATCTTGGGGTAGGTATTTGATGCGCTGAAAAGGGGACTGGTTTATAAACAATTCTTACGAGAGCTTCTGAATATTTCTAGATCGAGAATGATGTCCTCAGATCAGGTCTACAGGACGGAAACCGGTGAGTATCCAATCGTACTCATTTTTTAATCTTAATCTGTTTATTGTGTTTTTGTATCAAGATTACGCCAATACATTTGTATTTTTAAAGGGTCCTAGCGGAAGAGCAAAGAAATGCAGAACTCCTACTCAAAAAGCAGGTAAATAAAATAATTAGATTAAATGCGCACAGTGCACAATCATCCCACCCAACCATCATTCTTCTCATTTTTTTTTTTGCGCGATATTAAACAACACGGCGAAAAATAAAACAGGACGGAAAAGTGGGAGTAGTCAAGCAATTTTATTATAACTTTCTTATCTATTCTAGTGTTGTTCTTTTATTATTTATTTTGATTTGTTTATCAACGCAAGATGCGCAAATAAAGCGATGCAATAATATAGTTCCACCTTACAAGAACTGTATTATTTCAACATAGGTAGAACTTATTTCTTTATGATTCTATTCATGCTTATAGGATGAAGGCAGGAAGAAGGCCAAGCTGCAAGAGCTGTGAGTGTTTTTTTAGAGTTCTCCCCCGTAGAAAGTAACATTTCCCAACTATCGATACGTTTGTATTTTCCTTCAGAAAGTTGCAGAAAGTATTCATACAGCATCTACTGAATGCCGTGTTAGAAAAGGTAGGGCCAACAGACGGACAGACAGTAGGGCAGACAGACATTTTAAGATGCCTTACTCACAACCTTCTCGTGTTTCAGGTCTTGGCTACATCAGCCCCAGCACTTGCCGAAAGGTAGAGGAATAATCTTGTTATGAATGTGTCATCCCATTGTGACCACGCCTTGATTACATTTTTTTTCTTTTTTAGAAAGGAGAAAGACCTCGGGTCATCCTGTGGCAAGCTGCAGGAAGAAAGGGTATCAAAATATTTGACACATTTCATATCCATGTAACTGATACTAAATATACATCTGTTTGTTTGGCAGGAGGCATTTGTTTCACAAATTGCAGAGCAAACGAAGAGCAATGCCGCAAAAGATGCGTAAGTTCCTGTTTAGTGTTTCCGTAGTTATGTCATTTGGAAATTTAATTTTTCTTGTTCTATTTGCAGCCTACTCGCGGAGCTTAAGAGGCAAATTGGGCAGACAAAGACTCGTCCACACGTAAGTCTTTTTGCTAATAAGAAGCTAGGGTGCTTTAGATCAAGTGCGGCAAATTTATGACAACTGTCTGTTATTTTAGTGCACCGCCGAGAGCCAGACTTGCTCTCCATCTACAAAAAGCATAGGGAGTGAATGTACTACTGAATGCGCCGAGGCTGATGTCCAGGCCACTAGTGAAGTGACAGTGGTGTCAGTTGAGACACAAACGGATGCAGTGCCAAAGGTGATTATATTGAATGCTTAACTTAAAAGGGGTTTGGAGCTAGGACATTATGTACCAATATTCCTATTCTTATTCTATCCCGTCCCAAAGAAAACAAAACCTTTTTTAAATATCTTTTTGTCTAAATGTCCAGGCAAAATTATCATTATTGTTAATTTTATTATTATTGTTGTTGTTGTTGTTATTATTATCATTGTTAATGTTGTTGTTGTTGTTATTATTATTATTATTATTATTATTATTATTATTATTATTATTATTATTATTATTATTATTATTATTATTATTATTATAGTGTTTAATTTTGCTTATAACAAAGTATAATATTTTTGCTTTGTCTGTGTACTATTACAGAGGCACCAAAACCGTGCAGTGCGCACCTGGCAGAGTTTCTGTGGCCAGGTACGTAACCTGCACAACCGCCTCATCCATGGAACAGAGGCATTCTAAACCCTACTGGAAATATAGTAGCCTCCATAGGATGTACTGTTCTTCAGGGTGCTAGCTTTTTATCTGATTTATAAATTTGAACAGCTGTTATCTGTAATGTTTTATACTGCAAATTCTATATTTTTTAGATTTGATACAGAAATTCATAAATGAACTGTAAATAGTCGCTGAATCCCTAAGGCGAAGGTTAAGTCAGGCCATTCCTACTGAGGGCATCTAGCACAAGAGAGACATCCTGCTAGTACCCTGGTGAGGGGTAGGGGGCGGGAAGGCATATTCCGCGTAACCATGTGTTTACATGTGGGCCCCAACATACAGGGTATTAGCAGGAGCAAAAATATGCGCTAGATGCTCTCGCTCAACCGCAAAATAGAACACCAAAGCAACTAAAGACTGTGCCTCGTGTCATTCCATGTAAATATTTCTAAGTATGTAAAAATAACTTGACAAAAGTTGTATCCCCAAATATATGTAGAAAAAATAAAACACCAAAGCGACTGAAGGCTGTGCCTCGTGTTGTTTCAGATATGTAAATAAAAATCAGTAAGTGAGAATACAACTTAAACAAAGTTGTAGGCTCCCCAAATATTGAAAACAAATTAGAAGGAAATGACCTTTAGGGGCGTAGCTGTGGTAATTTTCTTATTGTGTCTGTGTTGCAACCCTCTAATCTAACAATATTTCGATGCCTGCCGATTCAAAAGCGCATCTAAGTCATGTAATAGAATTGAATTCGTTAATGCCAACCTTGATTTCTGACCAATTCGTAGACATGTGCTAAACTCGGAAAAAACTTCTCACCAAAAGAGACACAAAATACCCAACTACGAATAAAGACAACAAAACACTGCTCAAGTCATAAATACATACCTTGACTGTGCTCCATAAGCTCCCATTTAAGAGCCAACAACCACAATTGTTAACGCTGATATCTCCAAGTCAGCCAACGACGCTTCCGACCGCCATGATGCATGCCTGCACTGCATCATGGGAGACTTAGAAACACATTCACAGAGAGGCGGGAAAACTCATCTCCCGTTTTCAGAACAGTTTTTTTTTACAAGTCTTTTGGAACCAAAGCCAAACAAAACGTTTACAGGTCCAAGCAATCCAGGATAGGCCTGAAAACAATTGTTGAATAAGCTTAGGAGGCAAAAATTGTCCACATTGGAGAGTATGAGGCCATTCACTAGTAGAAAATTCCTTTCTCACTCAGTGAAGCTCGATCAAGGAATAATCACATGGAATTATCCTCGGCGTGCAAACATCCATAAGCACAGCATTAATTATGCCCAAATAGACTTCATGATGTCGTAAGGCACTCTCCAGATGTGATAAAGATGTAATTTGTAAGCAAATTACAAGCAAAACTGTTGTCAGCAATGGTCTATATCACAGCGCCATCGCTAGACAGAAAGGATACCGCAGTGCATTGTTGGAAACTTCAAGGTATACCGTAAGAACTTGACTGGTGGTGTAGGACTTGAAATAAAGGGTGAGGGGGGAGGGGGAGGGGGAGGTTTCTGTTTTCAGTCTGTTCTTACAGTTTGGCGTAAAAGAACTGAGTAGATGATGTTTTTCATTACTCGCCTGTGTAGCAGCTCTGCGTCTTCCAAAGCGCGAGACTTTTCCGAAGTCTTTCAAAGCGCGCGCATTTTTCGAAGCGTGATCTAAACAATGGTTGCTATAGTTTTTTCGTCGTGTACGTCGATTATACATTCCAAGCCTAAACCTTATAGGGAAAAGACTGTCGAAAAATGTCGCAAAACAACCGGAGGACAAGTGGATCCAAGTTCACCGGATGCCCGAAAGGTGAGTCTGAGGCGAGTTGCGCTTGTGGGATTCGTGCGTGTGTCCCGCGGGCCCTTTTCAGCCGCGAATGGATTAGTCCATGATTGCCGACAAGACATTCAAACATTTTCTATGTTAACTTATTAGATTTTATAATTTCCTTCAACAGCCTCAAAGATCCGGCAGTTGGTAAGTACTTTAAATTGTTTTCTGAATGTAGCAAATTGTCTTTTTTTCAGCTGGTTCATACGAGAGCTATAACCTAATAGTAACTGAGTAGATATAAAGTTGTTATGAAGTAATGACAATTAGCTGTCTTTTGCGCAGGAATCGGCTCTGGATTATGCCCACCGTGCTATTCGAAGCTTGAACAAAGATCTCAGAAATCTTGGGGTAGGTATTTGATGCGCTGAAAAGGGGACTGGTTTATAAACAATTCTTACGAGAGCTTCTGAATATTTCTGGATCGAGAATGATGTCCTCAGATCAGGTCTACAGGACGGAAACCGGTGAGTATCCAATCGTACTCATTTTTTAATCTTAATCTGTTTATTGTGTTTTTGTATCAAGATTACGCCAATACATTTGTATTTTTAAAGGGTCCTAGCGGAAGAGCAAAGAAATGCAGAACTCCTACTCAAAAAGCAGGTAAATAAAATAATTAGATTAAATGCGCACAGTGCACAATCATCCCACCCAACCATCATTCTTCTCATTTTTTTTTTTTTTGCGCGATATTAAACAACACGGCGAAAAATAAAACAGGACGGAAAAGTGGGAGTAGTCAAGCAATTTTATTATAACTTTCTTATCTATTCTAGTGTTGTTCTTTTATTATTTATTTTGATTTGTTTATCAACGCAAGATGCGCAAATAAAGCGATGCAATAATATAGTTCCACCTTACAAGAACTGTATTATTTCAACATAGGTAGAACTTATTTCTTTATGATTCTATTCATGCTTATAGGATGAAGGCAGGAAGAAGGCCAAGCTGCAAGAGCTGTGAGTGTTTTTTTAGAGTTCTCCCCCGTAGAAAGTAACATTTCCCAACTATCGATACGTTTGTATTTTCCTTCAGAAAGTTGCAGAAAGTATTCATACAGCATCTACTGAATGCCGTGTTAGAAAAGGTAGGGCCAACAGACGGACAGACAGTAGGGCAGACAGACATTTTAAGATGCCTTACTCACAACCTTCTCGTGTTTCAGGTCTTGGCTACATCAGCCCCAGCACTTGCCGAAAGGTAGAGGAATAATCTTGTTATGAATGTGTCATCCCATTGTGACCACGCCTTGATTACATTTTTTTTCTTTTTTAGAAAGGAGAAAGACCTCGGGTCATCCTGTGGCAAGCTGCAGGAAGAAAGGGTATCAAAATATTTGACACATTTCATATCCATGTAACTGATACTAAATATACATCTGTTTGTTTGGCAGGAGGCATTTGTTTCACAAATTGCAGAGCAAACGAAGAGCAATGCCGCAAAAGATGCGTAAGTTCCTGTTTAGTGTTTCCGTAGTTATGTCATTTGGAAATTTAATTTTTCTTGTTCTATTTGCAGCCTACTCGCGGAGCTTAAGAGGCAAATTGGGCAGACAAAGACTCGTCCACACGTAAGTCTTTTTGCTAATAAGAAGCTAGGGTGCTTTAGATCAAGTGCGGCAAATTTATGACAACTGTCTGTTATTTTAGTGCACCGCCGAGAGCCAGACTTGCTCTCCATCTACAAAAAGCATAGGGAGTGAATGTACTACTGAATGCGCCGAGGCTGATGTCCAGGCCACTAGTGAAGTGACAGTGGTGTCAGTTGAGACACAAACGGATGCAGTGCCAAAGGTGATTATATTGAATGCTTAACTTAAAAGGGGTTTGGAGCTAGGACATTATGTACCAATATTCCTATTCTTATTCTATCCCGTCCCAAAGAAAACAAAACCTTTTTTAAATATCTTTTTGTCTAAATGTCCAGGCAAAATTATCATTATTGTTAATTTTATTATTATTGTTGTTGTTGTTGTTATTATTATCATTGTTAATGTTGTTGTTGTTGTTATTATTATTATTATTTTTATTATTATTATTATTATTATTAATATTATTATTATTATTATTATTATTATTATTATTATTATTATTATTATTATTATTATTATTATTATTATTATTATTATTATTATAGTGTTTAATATTGCTTATAACAAAGTATAATATTTTTGCTTTGTCTGTGTACTATTACAGAGGCACCAAAACCGTGCAGTGCGCGCCTGGCAGAGTTTCTGTGGCCAGGTACGTAACCTGCACAACCGCCTCATCCATGGAACAGAGGCATTCTAAACCCTACTGGAAATATAGTAGCCTCCATAGGATGTACTGTTCTTCAGGGTGCTAGCTTTTTATCTGATTTATAAATTTGAACAGCTGTTATCTGTAATGTTTTATACTGCAAATTCTATATTTTTTAGATTTGATACAGAAATTCATAAATGAACTGTAAATAGTCGCTGAATCCCTAAGGCGAAGGTTAAGTCAGGCCATTCCTACTGAGGGCATCTAGCACAAGAGAGACATCCTACTAGTACCCCGGTGAGGGGTAGGGGGCGGGAAGGCATATTCCGCGTAACCATGTGTTTACATGTGGGCCCCAACATACAGGGTATTAGCAGGAGCAAAAATATGCGCTAGATGCTCTCGCTCAACCGCAAAATAGAACACCAAAGCAACTAAGGGCTGTGCCTCGTGTCATTTCATGTAAATATTTCTAAGTATGTAAAAATAACTTGACGAAAGTTGTATCCCCAAATATATGTAGAAAAAATAAAACACCAAAGCGACTGAAGGCTGTGCCTCGTGTTGTTTCAGATATGTAAATAAAAATCAGTAAGTGAGAATACAACTTAAACAAAGTTGTAGGCTCTCCAAATATTGAAAACAAATTAGAAGGAAATGACCTTTAGCGGCGTAGCTGTGGTAATTTTCTTATTGTCTCTGTGTTGCAACCCTCTAATCTAACAATATTTCGATGCCTGCTGATTCAAAAGCTCATCTAAGTCATGTAATAGAATTGAATTCGTTAATGCCAACCTTGATTTCTGACCAATTCGTAGACATGTGCTAAACTCTGAAAAAAATTCTCACCAAAAGAGACACAAAATACCCAACTACGAATAAAGACAACAAAACACTGCTCAAGTCATAAATACATACCTTGACTGTGCTCCATAAGCTCCCATTTAAGAGCCATCAACCACAATTATTAACGCTGATATCTCCAAGTCAGCCAACGACGCTTCCATCCGCCATGATGCATGCCTGCAATGCATCATGGGAGACTTATAAACACATTCACAGAGAGGCGGGAAAACTCATCTCCCGTTTTCAGAACAGTTTTTTTACAAGTCTTTTGGAACCAAAGCCAAACAAAACGTTTCCAGGTCCAAGCAATCCAGGATAGGCCTGAAAACAATTGTTGAATAAGCTTAGGAGGCAAAAATGATCCACATTGGAGAGTATGAGGCCATTCACTAGTAGAAAATTCCTTTCTCACTCCGTGAAGCTCGATCAAGGAATTATCACATGGAATTATCCTCAGCGTGCAAACATCCATAAGCACAGCATTAATTATGCCCAAATAGACTTCATGATATCGTAAGGCACTCTCCAGATGTGATAAAGATGTAATTTGTAAACAAATTACAAGCAAAACTGTTGTCAGCAATGGTCTATATCACAGTGCCATCGCTAGACAGAAAAGACACCGCAGTGCATTGTTGGAAACTTCAAGGTATACCGTAAGAACTTGACTGGTAGTGTAGGACTTGAAATAAAGGGTGAGGGGGAGGTGTCTGTTTTCAGTCTGTTCTTACAGTTTGGCGTAAAAGAACTGAGTAGATGATGTTTTTCATTACTCGCCTGTGTAGCAGCTCTGCGTCTTCCAAAGCGCGCGACTTTTCCGAAGTCTTTCAAAGCGCGCGCATTTTTCGAAGCGTGATCTAAACAATGGTTGCTATAGTTTTTTCGTCGTGTACGTCGATTCTACATTCCAAGCATAAACCTTATAGGGAAAAGACTGTCGAAAAATGTCGCAAAACAACCGGAGGACAAGTGGATCCAAGTTCACCGGATGCCCGAAAGGTGAGTCTGAGGCGGGTTGCGCTTGTGGGATTCGTGCGTGTGTCCCGCGGGCCCTTTTCAGCCGCGGATGGATTAGTCCATGATTGCCGACAAGACATCCAAACATTTTGTATGTTAACTAATTAGATTTTATAATTTCCTTCAACAGCCTCAAAGATCCGGCAGTTGGTAAGTACTTTAAATTGTTTTCTGAATGTGGCAAATTGTAATGACAATTAGCTGTCTTTTGCGCAGGAATCGGCTCTGGATTATGCCCACCGTGCTATTCGAAGCTTGAACAAAGAGCTCAGAAAACTTGGGGTAGGTATTCGATGCGCTGAAAAGGGGACTGGTTTATAAACAATTCTTACGAGAGCTTCTGAATATTTCTAGATCGAGAATGATGTCCTCAGATCAGGTCTACAGGACGAAAATCGGTGAGTATCCAATCGTACTCATTTTTTAATCTTAATCTGTTTATTGTGTTTTTGTATCAAGATTACGCCAATACATTTTTATTTTTTAAGGGTCCTAACGGAAGAGCAAAGAAATGCTGAACTCCTTCTCAAAAAGCAGGTAAATAAAATAATTAGATTAAATGCCCACAGTGCACAATCATCCCACCCAACCATCATTCTTCTCAATTTTTTTTTGCGCGATATTAAACAACACGGCGAAAAATAAAACAGGACGGAAAAGTGGGAGTAGTCAAGCAATTTTATTATAACTTTCTTATCTATTCTAGTGTTGTTCTTTTATTATTTATTTTGATTTGTTTATCAACGCAAGATGCGCAAATAAAGCGAAGCAATAATATAGTTCCACCTTACAAGAGCTGTATTATTTCAACATAGGTAGAACTTATTTCTTTATGATTCTATTCATGCTTATAGGATGAAGGCAGGAAGAAGGCCAAGCTGCAAAAGCTGTAAGTGTTTTTTGTTAGAGTTCTCCCCGGTAGAAAGTTATATTTTCCAACTATCGATACGTTTGTATTTTCCTTCAGGAAGTTGCAGAAAGTATTCATACAGCATCTACTGAATGCCGTGTTAGAAAAGGTAGGGCCAACAGACGTACAGACAGTAGGGCAGACAGACAGTTTAAGATGCCTTACTCACAACCTTCTCGTGTTTCAGGTCTTGGCTACATCAGCCCCAGCACTTGCCGAAAGGTAGAGGAATAATCTTGTTATGAATGTGTCATCCCATTGTGACCACGCCTTGATTACATTTTTTTCTTTTTTAGAAAGGAGAAAGACCTCGGGTCATCCTGTGGCAAGCTGCAGGAAGAAAGGGTATCAAAATATTTGACACATTTCATATCCATGTAAGAACTGATACTAAACATACATCTGTTTGTTTGGCAGGAGGCATTTGTTTCACAAATTGCAGAGCAAACGAAGAGCAATGCCGCAAAAGATGCGTAAGTTCCTGTTTAGTGTTTCCGTAGTTATGTCATTTGGAAATTTAATTTTTCTTGTTCTATTTGCAGCCTACTCGCGGAGCTTAAGAGGCACATTCGGCAGACAAAGACTCGTCCACACGTAAGTCTTTTTGCTAATAAGAAGCTAGGGTGCTTTAGATCAAGTGCGGCAAATTTATGACAACTGTCTGTTATTTTAGTGCACCGCCGAGAGCCAGACTTGCTCTCCATCTACAGAAAGCATAGGGACTGAATGCAATACTGAATGCGCCGAGGCTGATGTCCAGGCCACTAGTGAAGTGACAGTGGTGTCAGTTGAGACACAAACGGATGCAGTGCCAAAGGTGATTATATTGAATGCTTAACTTAAAAGGGGTTTGGAGCTAGGACATTATGTACCAATATTCCTATTCTTATTCTATCCCGTCCCAAAGAAAACAAAACCTTTTTATATCTTTTTGTCTAAATGTCCAGGCAAAATAATCATTATTGTTAATTTTATTATTATTGTTGTTGTTACTATTATCATTGTTAATGTTGTTGTTGTTATTATTATTATTATTATTACAGTGTTTAATATTGCTTATAACAAAGTATAATACTTTTGCTTTGTCTGTGTACTATTACAGAGGCACCAAAACCGTGCAGTGCGTGCCTGGCAGAGTTTCTGTGGCCAGGTACGCAACCTGCACAACCGCCTCATCCATGGAACGGAGGCATTCTAAACCCTACTGGAAATATAGTAGCCTCCATAGGATGTACTGTTCTTCAGGGTGCTAGCTTATTATCTGATTTATAAATTTGAACAGCTGTTATCTGTAATGTTTTATACTGCAAATTCTATATTTGTTAGATTTGATACAGAAATTCATAAATGAACTGTAAATGGTCGCTGAATCCCTAAGGCGAAGGTTAAGTCAGGCCATTCCTACTGAGGGCATCTAGCACACGAGAGACATCCTGCTAGTACCCCGGTGAGGGTAGGGGGCGGGAAGGCATATTCCGCGTAACCATGTGTTTACATGTGGGCCCCAACATGCAGGGTATTAGCAGGAGCAAAAATATGCGCTAGATGCTCTCGCTCAACCGCAAAATAGAACACCAAAGCAACTAAAGGCTGTGCCTCGTGTCATTTCATGTAAATATTTCTAAGTATGTAAAAATAACTTGACGAAAGTTTTATCCCCAAATATATGTAGAAAAAATAAAACACCAAAGCGACTGAAGGCTGTGCCTCGTGTTGTTTCAGATATGTAAATAAAAATCAGTAAGTGAGAATACAACTTAAACAAAGTTGTAGGCTCCCCAAATATTGAAAACAAATTAGAAGAAAATGACCTTTAGCGGCGTAGCTGTGGTAATTTTCTTATTGTCTCTGTGTTGCAACCCTCTAATCTAACAATATTTCGATGCCTGCTGATTCAAAAGCGCATCTAAGTCATGTAATAGAATTGAATTCGTTAATGCCAACCTTGATTTCTGGACCAATTCGTAGACATGTGCTAAACTCGGAAAAAACTTCTCACCAAAAGAGACACAAAATACCCAACTACGAATAAAGACAACAAAACACTGCTCAAGTCATAAATACATACCTTGACTGTGCTCCATAAGCTCCCATTTAAGAGCCATCAACCACAATTATTAACGCTGATATCTCCAAGTCAGCCAACGACGTTTCCATCCGCCATGATGCATGTTTGCACTGCATCATGGGAGACTTATAAACACATTCACAGAGAGGCGGGAAAACTCATCTCCCGTTTTCAGAACAGTTTTTTTACAAGTCTTTTGGAACCAAAGCCAAACAAAACGTTTCCAGGTCCAAGCAATCCAGGATAGGCCTGAAAACAATTGTTGAATAAGCTTAGGAGGCAAAAATGATCCACATTGGAGAGTATGAGGCCATTCACTAGTAGAAAATTCCTTTCTCACTCTGTGAAGCTCGATCAAGGAATTATCACATGGAATTATCCTCAGCGTGCAAACATCCATAAGCACAGCATTAATTATGCCCAAATAGACTTCATGATGTCGTAAGGCACTCTCCAGATGTGATAAAGATGTAATTTGTAAACAAATTACAAGCAAAACTGTTGTCAGCAATGGTCTATATCACAGCGCCATCGCTAGACAGAAAAGACACCGCAGTGCATTGTTGGAAACTTCAAGGTATACCGTAAGAACGTGACTGGTGGTGTAGGACTTGAAATAAAGGGTGAGGGGGAGGGGGAGGTGTCTGTTTTCAGTCTGTTCTTACAGTTTGGCGTAAAAGAACTGAGTAGATGATGTTTTTCATTACTCGCCTGTGTAGCAGCTCTGCGTCTTCCAAAGCGCGCGACTTTTCCGAAGTCTTTCAAAGCGCGCGCATTTTTCGAAGCGTGATCTAAACAATGGTTGCTATAGTTTTTTCGTCGTGTACGTCGATTCTAAATTCCAAGCCTAATTCTTATAGGGAAAAGACTGCCGAAAAATGTTGCAAAACAACCGGAGGACAAGTGGATCCAAGTTCACCGGATGCCCGAAAGGTGAGTCTGAGGCGAGTTGCGCTTGTGGGATTCGTGCGTGTGTCCCGCGGGCCCTTTTCAGCCGCGGATGGATTAGCCCATGATTGCCGACAAGACATTCAAACATTTTGTATGTTAACTTATTAGATTTTATAATTTCCTTCAACAGCCTCAAAGATCCGGCAGTTGGTAAGTACTTTAAATTGTTTTCTGAATGTAGCAAATTGTCTTTTTTTCAGCTGGTTCATACGAGAGCTATAACCTAATAGTAACTGAGTAGATATAAAGTTGTTATGAAGTAATGACAATTAGCCGTCTTTTGCGCAGGAATCGGCTCTGGATTATGCCCACCGTGCTATTCAAAGCTTGAACAAAGAGCTCAGAAAACTTGGGGTAGGTATTCGATGCGCTGAAAAGGGGACTGGTTTATAAACAATTCTTACGAGAGCTTCTGAATATTTCTAGATCGAGAATGATGTCCTCAGATCAGGTCTACAGGACGAAAACCGGTGAGTATTCAATCGTACTCATTTTTTAATCTTAATCTGTTTATTGTGTTTTTGTATCAAGATTACGCCAATACATTTGTATTTTTAAAGGGTCCTAACGGAAGAGCAAAGAAATGCAGAACTCCTTCTCAAAAAGCAGGTAAATAAAATAATTAGATTAAATGCGCACAGTGCACAATCATCCCACCCAACCATCATTCTTCTCAATTTTTTTTTGCGCGATATTAAACAACACGGCGAAAAATAAAACAGGACGGAAAAGTGGGAGTAGTCAAGCAATTTTATTATAACTTTCTTATCTATTCTAGTGTTGTTCTTTTATTATTTATTTTGATTTGTTTATCAACGCAAGATGCGCAAATAAAGCGAAGCAATAATATAGTTCCACCTTACAAGAACTGTATTATTTCAACATATGTAGAACTTATTTCTTTATGATTCTATTCATGCTTATAGGATGAAGGCAGGAAGAAGGCCAAGCTGCAAGAGCTGTAAGTGTTTTTTGTTAGAGTTCTCCGCAGTAGAAAGTAACATTTCCCAACTATCGATACGTTTGTATTTTCCTTCAGGAAGTTGCAGAAAGTATTCATACAGCATCTACTGAATGCCGTGTTAGAAAAGGTAGGGCCAACAGACGGACAGACAGTAGGGCAGACAGACAGTTTAAGATGCCTTACTCACAACCTTCTCGTGTTTCAGGTCTTGGCTACATCAGCCCCAGCACTTGCCGAAAGGTAGAGGAATAAATTTGTTATGAATGTGTCATCCCATTGTGACCACGCCTTGATTACATTTTTTTTCTTTTTTAGAAAGGAGAAAGACCTCGGGTCATCCTGTGGCAAGCTGCAGGAAGAAAGGGTATCAAAATATTTGACACATTTCATATCTATGTAAGAACTGATACTAAATATACATCTGTTTGTTTGGTAGGAGGCATTTGTTTCACAAATTGCAGAGCAAACGAAGAGCAATGCCGCAAAAGATGCGTAAGTTCCTGTTTAGTGTTTCCGTAGTTATGTCATTTGGAAATTTAATTTTTCTTGTTCTATTTGCAGCCTACTCGCGGAGCTTAAGAGGCAAATTGGGCAGACAAAGACTCGTCCACACGTAAGTCTTTTTGCTAATAAGAAGCTAGGGTGCTTTAGATCAAGTGCGGCAAATTTATGACAACTGTCTGTTATTTTAGTGCACCGCCGAGAGCCAGACTTGCTCTCCATCTACAAAAAGCATAGGGAGTGAATGCACTACTGAATGTGCCGAGGCTGATGTCCAGGCCACTAGTGAAGTGACAGTGGTGTCAGTTGAGACACAAACGGATGCGGTGCCAAAGGTGATTATATTGAATGCTTAACTTAAAAGGGGTTTGGAGCTAGGACATTATGTACCAATATTCCTATTCTTATTCTATCCCGTCCCAAAGAAAACAAAACCTTTTTTAAATATCTTTTTGTCTAAATGTCCAGGCAAAATTATCATTATTGTTAATTTTATTATTATTATTGTTGTTGTTATTATTATCATTGTTATTATTATTACCTTGTTAAGGCGAAGGTTAAGTCAGGCCATTCCTACTGAGGGCATCTAGCACACGAGAGACATCCTGCTAGTACCCCGGTGAGGGGTAGGGGGCGGGAAGGCATATTCCGCGTAACCATGTGTTTACATGTGGGCCCCAACATACAGGGTATTAGCAGGAGCAAAAATATGCGCTAGATGCCCTCGCTCAACCGCAAAATAGAACACCAAAGCAACTAAAGGCTGTGCCTCGTGTCATTTCATGTAAATATTTCTAAGTATGTAAAAATAACTTGACGAAAGTTGTATCCCCAAATATATGTAGAAAAAATAAAACACCAAAGCGACTGAAGGTTGTGCCTCGTGTTGTTTCAGATATGTAAATAAAAATCAGTAAGTGAGAATATACCCCCCTTTGGGCACCTAGCTTAAAGGGATTAATTGCTCAAGCCAGCATATTGTATTTCAGTTATCTCTAGTCTTGATTGCTAGCACACGTTCACAGCTTCACTCTATAATTCTTTGTTCTTTTCAACGTTTATATATCAAGCTCATATTAGACTCCGTAGGGACTCATTGAAATCTTCGCTACAATGTCAAGATTTCTAGCTCTTTTGCTCGTGCTTTTAGCCGGGTTTGCCAACGCAGCGTTTGACCAAGGGGAAGAGAACCGGACTCTCGCCTTTCTCGAGAAATATAACCAAGTTGCTCCTAACGAAGCTTACAAATCAAGCGAGGCATCGTGGAACTACGCTACGAATCTCACTGTGGAGAACCTCAATAAGCGGACACAGGCTAGTCTGACGTACTCAGCGTTTTTAGAAGAGGCCCGGAAAAAAGCGAAGAAATTCGACTTAACCAAACTTTCAAATGATACCCGGCGGCAAATTAAGATGGTCACTGAGACAGCGAGTTCTTCCGACAAGGACGTCCAGAAAACATTGAACGACGTGGAGGGAAAAATGGACCAGATTTATGGCTCGGGGAAAGTGATCGATACCGACGGCAGCAAGCTTTCTCTTGACCCTCACTTGTACAAGATTCTTAGCAACTCTCGAGACTACGAGCGACTCAAGTTTGTATGGAAAGGCTGTAGAGATTATCAACGCGAGAAGTGCATTCATACCAAGGATCATTATGGTTACGTCCGAGGCGAACGTAAATGGGTAAAACATATTTGTGCGGCTTGTTGGGTACAATCGAGAAAACAGGAATCGCATAGAGAGGATTCATCTGATTGTCCGCTTTCAGGGGAATCAAAAAACTGATAAACTTCGCTCTTGGTCAAGACATTGGGGGCGTTCCTTCCGTTACTGTTGCTTCATTTCCGGATATGTCGTTTTGTGCTTTGAATGCGGATGCTTGCTCCCAGCCGCTAAAGGCTGCAGTTCCTGACTGTCGTGGCTTTTCCACGGGCGCTGATTATATTCATGATGTGTGTTTTCCTCAGCCGGTGGAGGCTGGTGTTCTAGACTGTCGTGGTTTTTCCACGGCCTTTCCTCGTGACTCTCAGCAGGCGAATGATTTTTATTTGTACGCACATGAGTTAGTTTTTCGTTCTGGTCGCCCGAACTTTGTGGTTTCTCGCCTGCCCGTTCCAAGTTCCCTAAAGATCAATACTTGGAGGACTTTGTTGTATGATTATGACGACCAAATGATTTGTGATTTCCTGGAGTTTGGTTGGCCGGTGGGTTTCACTGGCGATACTGTTCCTATTTTTGATGCTCGCACTCACCGGGGTGCGCTCAATTTTGCGACTCAAGTTTCAGAGCATTTACAACGTGAAGTCTCGCTTGGTCGTGTCGCTGGGTCGTTTACGGATCCTCCCTTCGGGGGTGGATTTGTTACTTCACCGTTGAACACGGTTCCCAAGCGAGATTCTGAAGAACGTAGGGTAATTGTGGACTTGAGCTGGCCTAAGGGCGGTTCAGTAAATGATGGTATTCCGTGCGATAGTTTTCTGGGAGATCCGTTCGTGACTTGTTATCCCACTATAGATGACATTGTGGAAGCGATCGTGCAGTTTGGCCCGGGTTGTTTTCTCTATAAGAGGGATCTGCGGCAGGCGTATAGGCAGTTTCCTGTGGATCCCGGCGATTACCGTTTACTTGGGTATATTTGGAATGGACATTATTACTTTGACACTGTTTTAACTATGGGGTTACGCTCTGCTGCTCAGGCATGTCAGCGCGCCACCTCAGCGGTAGCTTGGATTCATCGACAGCAAGGACAAGTTTTATTTAATTATTTGGATGATTTCATTGGGGTTTCTGAGGCTAGCTCTGCGACTTCCGATTTTGAGCAGTTGGGGACTCTTCTCTCCTCTCTGGGACTGATCGAATCTGTTTCCAAAGCTTGTCCGCCTTCATCGCTCATGCTGTGTTTGGGAGTGATGGTCGACACGAATTCATTTACGTTGTCAGTTAGTCCTGAGCGGCTAGCGGAGTTAGAGCTTCTCTTACATGATTGGAGGAACCGCAAAACTGCTCGCAAACGGGAGTTACAATCCCTAGTTGGCAAACTTGTGTTTGTTTCAAAGTGTGTTCGTCAGAGTCGGGTGTTTATCTCGCGCTTATTAAGTCTGCTACGAACAGTTCAATACAATCATCTTCACGTTAATTTAACCGCGGAATTTCGCAAGGATATTATTTGGTGGTGTCATTTCCTGCGGGAATACAACGGAGTATCTATGATTAAAACTACCTCTTGGAGTTCTCCGGCTCGCTCTTTCTTGCAGATTCCTCGGCTTTGGCCTCTCTGCAAAAGGATCTACGACAGACATTACAAGCTGCTTATAGCACAGGGACATATAGTAATTTAAAGACTCAATTTAAGGCCTTTTTTCTATTTTGCTTATATTTTGACTTGACTCCATTACCAGCAGACATAGATACGGTCTGTCTTTATGTACAGTTTTTAAGTCGTTCGATTGCACCACCTTCGATTCGTAATTATTTAAGTGGGGTCAAGTTATTACATCTTTTCGCCGGTTATGACTATGCATTTACTAAGGATTTTAGTTTATCCCTAGCCCTGCGGGGAGTTTCCCGTAGGATACCACATGTACCTCAGAGGGCTCCACCGGTAACTCCTAGCCTTTTATTGCTAGTTGCGCGAACAGTCGATTTTCAACATGATGCTAACTCTTCTACATTGTATTGCGCATTTCTCTTTGCATTTTTTCTTATGGCGCGTATAGCTAATATCGTACCGCTTTCTATTAAGGCATTTAATCCTACCCGCGATCTCACACGGGGTGATGTTTTGTGTAACGAACACGGGCTTATCGTCACGTTTAAGCATACAAAAACTATTCAGTTCGGTCAGCGTCGATTACACATTCCTCTGTTACGTATTCCAGGCTCGTTATTATGTCCGGTCGCTGCCTATAACAACATGAGTCGCCTGGTACCCGCTTCTGCACGCAAACCGCTGTTTTTATTGCTTGGTCATTCAGGCCCGTTTGCTTTGACGAAGTCCCGTTTTGTTACCGAATTTCGTCTGGCGCTTTGCTCAGTGGGGGTTGCTCATGCTGACTCATATCGGGGTCACTCATTTCGACGCGGCTGTGCCTCTTGGGCGTTTAACCACGGAGTACCAGGGGAATTGGTACAGTTGTATGGTGATTGGGCTAGTGACTCTTACAAATTGTATTTAGAATTTAGTAATCAATCAAAATTGGCGCTTGCGTCCCAGCTACGTGCTTCCATTCAGGCCAGTAGTTAGGCCTTCTGTACTGTTTTGTTGTTTGGCCGGTGGTTTGGTGGCAGAGAGGTTTATTATTATTATTTTAGTTTTTCATTTATCAGTTTGTAGTGATTTTATAATAAACTTCTCTTATGCCAAACACAAAACAGTGTCAGTGGTTTATGTTGGGTTGAGGAATTTACCCCCCTTTGGGCACCTAGCTTAAAGGGATTAATTGCTCAAGCCAGCATATTGTATTTCAGTTATCTCTAGTCTTGATTGCTAGCACACGTTCACAGCTTCACTCTATAATTCTTTGTTCTTTTCAACGTTTATATATCAAGCTCATATTTTTCCCGCCCTCCCACCCTGGGCCTTGTGTGAAGGGTGGCAGAGAGGTTTATTATTATTATTTTAGTTTTTCATTTATCAGTTTGTAGTGATTTTATAATAAACTTCTCTTATGCCAAACACAAAACAGTGTCAGTGGTTTATGTTGGGTTGAGGAATTCAACTTAAACAAAGTTGTAGGCTCCCCAAATATTGAAAACAAATTAGAAGGAAATGACTTTTAGGGGTGTAGCTGTGGTAATTTTCTTATTGTGTCTGTGTTGCAACCCTCTAATCTAACAATATTTCGATGCCTGCCGATTCAAAAGCGCATCTAAGTCATGTAATAGAATTGAATTCGTTAATGCCAACCTTGATTTCTGACCAATTCGTAGACATGTGCTAAACTCGGAAAAAACTTCTCACCAAAAGAGACACAAAATACCCAACTACGAATAAAGACAACAAAACACTGCTCAAGTCATAAATACATACCTTGACTGTGCTCCATAAGCTCCCATTTAAGAGCCATCAACCACAATTATTAACGCTGATATCTCCAAGTCAGCCAACGACGCTTCCATCCGCCATGATGCATGCCTGCAATGCATCATGGGAGACTTATAAACACATTCACAGAGAGGCGGGAAAACTCATCTCCCCGTTTTCAGAACAGTTTTTTTTTTACAAGTCTTTTGGAACCAAAGCCAAACAAAACGTTTCCAGGTCCAAGCAATCCAGGATAGGCCTGAAAACAATTGTTGAATAAGCTTAGGAGGCAAAAATGATCCACATTGGAGAGTATGAGGCCATTCACTAGTAGAAAATTCCTTTCTCACTCCGTGAAGCTCGATCAAGGAATTATCACATGGAATTATCCTCAGCGTGCAAACATCCATAAGCACAGCATTAATTATGCCCAAATAGACTTCATGATGTCATAAGGCACTCTCCAGATGTGATAAAGATGTAATTTGTAAGCAAATTACAAGCAAAACTGTTGTCAGCAATGGTCTCTATCACAGCGCCATCGCTAGACAGAAAAGACACCACAGTGCATTGTTGGAAACTTCAAGGTATACCGTAAGAACTTGACTGGTGGTGTAGGACTTGAAATAAAGGGGGAGGGGGAGGGGGAGGTGTCTGTTTTCAGTCTGTTCTTACAGTTTGGCGTAAAAGAACTGAGTAGATGATGTTTTTCGTTACTCGCCTGTGTAGCAGCTCTGCGTCTTCCAAAGCGCGCGACTTTTCCGAAGTCTTTCAAAGCGCGCGCATTTTTCGAAGCGTGATCTAAACAATGGTTGCTATAGTTTTTTCGTCGTGTACGTCGATTCTAAATTCCAAGCCTAATCCTTATAGGGAAAAGACTGTCGAAAAATGTCGCAAAACAACCGGAGGTCAAGTGGATCCAAGTTCACCGGATGCCCGAAAGGTGAGTCTGAGGCGAGTTGCGCTTGTGGGATTCGTGCGTGTGTCCCGCGGGCCCTTTTCAGCCGCGGATGGATTAGCCCATGATTGCCGACAAGACATTCAAACATTTTGTATGTTAACTTATTAGATTTTATAATTTCCTTCAACAGACTCAAAGATCCGGCAGTTGGTAAGTACTTTAAATTGTTTTCTGAATGTAGCAAATTGTCTTTTTTTCAGCTGGTTCATACGAGAGCTATAACCTAATAGTAACTGAGTAGATATAAAGTTGTTATGAAGTAATGACAATGAGCTGTCTTTTGCGCAGGAATCGGCTCTGGATTATGCCCACCGTGCTATTCGAAGCTTGAACAAAGATCTCAGAAAACTTGGGGTAGGTATTTGATGCGCTGAAAAGGGGACTGGTTTATAAACAATTCTTACGAGAGCTTCTGAATATTTCTAGATCGAGAATGATGTCCTCAGATCAGGTCTACAGGACGAAAATCGGTGAGTATCCAATCGTACTCATTTTTTAATTTTAATCTGTTTATTGTGTTTTTGTATCAAGATTACGCCAATACATTTGTATTTTTAAAGGGCCCTAACGGAAGAGCAAAGAAATGCAGAACTCCTTCTCAAAAAGCAGGTAAATAAAATAATTAGATTAAATGAGCACAGTGCACAATCATCCCACCCAACCATCATTCTTCTCAATTTTTTTTTGCGCGATATTAAACAACACGGCGAAAAATAAAACAGGACGGAAAAGTGGGAGTAGTCAAGCAATTTTATTATAACTTTCTTATCTATTCTAGTGTTGTTCTTTTATTATTTGTTTTGATTTGTTTATCAACGCAAGATGCGCAAATAAAGCGAAGCAATAATATAGTTCCACCTTACAAAAACTGTATTATTTCAACATAGGTAGAACTTATTTCTTTATGATTCTATTCATGCTTATAGGATGAAGGAAGGAAGAAGGCCAGGCTGCAAGAGCTGTAAGTGTTTTTTGTTAGAGTTCTCCCCGGTGGAAAGTAACATTCCCCAACTATCGATACGTTTGTATTTTCCTTCAGGAAGTTGCAGAAAGTATTCATACAGCATCTACTGAATGCCGTGTTAGAAAAGGTAGGGCCAACAGACGGACAGACAGTAGGGCAGACAGACAGTTTAAGATGCCTTACTCACAACCTTCTCGTGTTTCAGGTCTTGGCTACATCAGCCCCAGCACTTGCCGAAAGGTAGAGGAATAATCTTGTTATGAATGTGCCATCCCATTGTGACCACGTCTTGATTACATTTTTTTTTTTTTAGAAAGGAGAAAGACCTCGGGTCAGTATGTGGCAAGCTGCAGGAAGAAAGGGTATAAAAATATTTGACACATTTCATATCCATGTAAGAACTGATACTAAACATACATCTGTTTGTTTGGCAGGGGGCATTTGTTTCACAAATTGCAGAGCAAACGAAGAGCAATGCCGCAAAAGATGCGTAAGTTCCTGTTTAGTGTTTCCGTAGTTATGTCATTTGGAAATTTAATTTTTCTTGTTCTATTTGCAGCCTACTCGCGGAGCTTAAGAGGCAAATTGGGCAGACAAAGACTCGTCCACACGTAAGTCTTTTTGCTAATAAGAAGCTAGGGTGCTTTAGATCAAGTGCGGCAAATTTATGACAATTGTCTGTTATTTTAGTGCACCGCCGAGAGCCAGACTTGCTATCCATCTACAAAAAGCATAGGGAGTGAATGCACTACTGAATGCGCCGAGGCTGATGTCCAGGCCACTAGTGAAGTGACAGTGGTGTCAGTTGAGACACAAACGGATGCAGTGCCAAAGGTGATTATATTGAATGCTTAACTTAAAAGGGGTTTGGAGCTAGGACATTATGTACCAATATTCCTATTCTTATTCTATCCCGTCCCAAAGAAAACAAAACCTTTTTATATCTTTTTGTCTAAATGTCCAGGCAAAATAATCATTATTGTTAATTTTATTATTATTGTTGTTGTTATTATTATCATTGTTAATGTTGTTGTTGTTATTATTATTATTATTATTACAGTGTTTAATATTGCTTATAACAAAGTATAATACTTTTGCTTTGTCTGTGTACTATTACAGAGGCACCAAAACCGTGCAGTGCGTGCCTGGCAGAGTTTCTGTGGCCAGGTACGCAACCTGCACAACCGCCTCATCCATGGAACGGAGGCATTCTAAACCCTACTGGAAATATAGTAGCCTCCATAGGATGTACTGTTCTTCAGGGTGCTAGCTTATTATCTGATTTATAAATTTGAACAGCTGTTATCTGTAATGTTTTATACTGCAAATTCTATATTTTTTAGATTTGATACAGAAATTCATAAATGAACTGTATAGTCGCTGAATCCCTAAAGCGAAGGTTAAGTCAGGCCATTCCTACTGAGGGCATCTAGCACACAAGAGACATCCTGCTAGTACCCCGGTGAGGGTAGGGGGCGGGAAGGCATATTCCGCGTAACCATGTGTTTACATGTGGGCCCCAACATACAGGGTATTAGCAGGAGCAAAAATATGCGCTAGATGCTCTCGCTCAACCGCAAAATAGAACACCAAAGCAACTAAAGGCTGTGCCTCGTGTCATTTCATGTAAATATTTCTAAGTATGTAAAAATAACTTGACGAAAGTTGTATCCCCAAATATATGTAGAAAAAATAAAACACCAAAGCGACTGAAGGCTGTGCCTCGTGTTGTTTCAGATATGTAAATAAAAATCAGTAAGTGAGAATACAACTTAAACAAAGTTGTAGGCTCCCCAAATATTGAAAACAAATTAGAAGGAAATGACCTTTAGGGGCGTAGCTGTGGTAATTTTCTTATTGTGTCTGTGTTGCAACCCTCTAATCTCACAATATTTCGATGCCGGCCGATTCAAAAGCGCATCTAATTCATGTAATAGAATTGAATTCGTTAATGCCAACCTTGATTTCTGACCAATTCGTAGACATGTGCTAAACTCGGAAAAACTTCTCACCAAAAAAGACACAAAATACCCAACTACGAATAAAGACAACAAAACTCTGCTCAAGTCATAAATACATACCTTGACTGTGCTCCATAAGCTCCCATTTAAGAGCCATCAACCACAATTATTAACGCTGATATCTCCAAGTCAGCCAACGACGCTTCCATCCGCCATGATGCATGCCTGCACTGCATCATGGGAGACTTATAAACACATTCACAGAGAGGCGGGAAAACTCATCTCCCGTTTTCAGAACAGTTTTTTTTACAAGTCTTTTGGAACCAAAGCCAAACAAAACGTTTCCAGGTCCAAGCAATCCAGGATAGGCCTGAAAACAATTGTTGAATAAGCTTAGGAGGCAAAAATGATCCACATTGGAGAGTATGAGGCCATTCACTAGTAGAAAATTCCTTTCTCTCTCTGTGAAGCTCGATCAAGGAATTATCACATGGAATTATCCTCAGCCTGCAAACATCCATAAGCACAGCATTAATTATGCCCAAATAGACTTCATGATGTCATAAGGCACTCTCCAGATGTGATAAAGATGTAATTTGTAAGCAAATTACAAGCAAAACTGTTGTCAGCAATGGTCTCTATCACAGCGCCATCGCTAGACAGAAAAGACACCGCAGTGCATTGTTGGAAACTTCAAGGTATACCGTAAGAACTTGACTGGTGGTGTAGGACTTGAAATAAAGGGTGAGGGGGGAGAGGGAGGGGGAGGTGTCTGTTTTCAGTCTGTTCTTACAGTTTGGCGTAAAAGAACTGAGTAGATGATGTTTTTCATTACTCGCCTGTGTAGCAGCTCTGCGTCTTCCAAAGCGCGCGACTTTTCCGAAGTCTTTCAAAGCGCGCGCATTTTTCGAAGCGTGATCTAAACAATGGTTGCTATAGTTTTTTCGTCGTGTACGTCGATTCTACATTCCAAGCCTAAACCTTATAGGGAAAAGACTGTCGAAAAATGTCGCAAAACAACCGGAGGACAAGTGGATCCAAGTTCACCGGATGTCCGAAAGGTGAGTCTGAGGCGAGTTGCGCTTGTGGGATTCGTGCGTGTGTCTCGCGGGCCCTTTTCAGCCGCGGATGGATTAGTCCATGATTGCCGACAAGACATTCAAACATTTTGTATGTTAACTTATTAGATTTTATAATTTCCTTCAACAGCCTCAAAGATCCGGCAGTTGGTAAGTACTTTAAATTGTTTTCTGAATGTAGCAAATTGTCTTTTTTCAGCTGGTTCATACGAGAGCTATAACCTAATAGTAACTGAGTAGATATAAAGTTGTTATGAAGTAATGACAATTAGCTGTCTTTTGCGCAGGAATCGGCTCTGGATTATGCCCACCGTGCTATTCGAAGCTTGAACAAAGAGCTCAGAAAACTTGTGGTAGGTATTCGATGCACTGAAAAGGGGACTGGTTTATAAACAATTTTTACGAGAGCTTCTGAATATTTCTAGATCGAGAGTGATGTCCTCAGATAAGGTCTACAGGACGAAAATCGGTGAGTATCCAATCGTACTCATTTCTTAATCTTAATCTGTTTATTGTGTTTTTGTATCAAGATTGCGCCAATACATTTGTATTTTTAAAGGGTCCTAACGGAAGAGCAAAGAAATGCAGAACTCCTTCTCAAAAAGCAGGTAAATAAAATAATTAGATTAAATGCGCACAGTGCACAATCATCCCACCCAACCATCATTCTTCTCAATTTTTTTTCCGCGATATTAAACAACACGGCGAAAAATAAAACAGGACGGAAAAGTGGGAGTAGTCAAGCAATTTTATTATAACTTTCTTATCTATTCTAGTGTTGTTCTTTTATTATTTGTTTTGATTTGTTTATCAACGCAAGATGCGCAAATAAAGCGAAGCAATAATATAGTTCCACCTTACAAGAACTGTATTATTTCAACATAGGTAGAACTTATTTCTTTATGATTCTATTCATGCTTATAGGATGAAGGCAGGAAGAAGGCCAAGCTGCAAGAGCTGTAAGTGTTTTTTTTAGAGTTCTCCCCTGGTAGAAAGTAACATTTCCCAACTATCGATACTTTTGTATTTTCCTTCAGGAAGTTGCAGAAAGTATTCATACAGCATCTACTGAATGCCGTGTTAGAAAAGGTAGGGCCAACAGACGGACAGACAGTAGGGCAGACAGACAGTTTAAGATGCCTTACTCACAACCTTCTCGTGTTTCAGGTCTTGGCTACATCAGCCCCAGCACTTGCCGAAAGGTAGAGGAATAATCTTGTTATGAATGTGTCATCCCATTGTGACCACGGCTTGATTACATTTTTTCCATTTTTAGAAAGGAGAAAGACCTCGGGTCATCCTGTGGCAAGCTGCAGGAAGAAAGGGTATCAAAATATTTGACACATTTCATATCCATATAAGAACTGATACTAAATATACATCTGTTTGTTTGGCAGGAGGCATTTGTTTCACAAATTGCAGAGCAAACGAAGAGCAATGCCGCAAAAGATGCGTAAGTTCCTGTTTAGTGTTTCCGTAGTTATGTCATTTGGAAATTTAATTTTTCTTGTTCTATTTGCAGCCTACTCGCGGAGCTTAAGAGGCAAATTGGGCAGACAAAGACTCGTCCACACGTAAGTCTTTTTGCTCTTTTTTTTAGATCAAGTGCGGCAAATTTATGACAACTGTCTGTTATTTTAGTGCACCGCCGAGAGCCAGACTTGCTCTCCATCTGCAAAAAGCATATGGAGCGAATGCACTACTGAATGCGCCGAGGCTGATGTCCAGGCCACTAGTGAAGTGACAGTGGTGTCAGTTGAGACACAAACGGATGCAGTGCCAAAGGTGATTATATTGAATGCTTAACTTAAAAGGGGTTTGGAGCTAGGACATTATGTACCAATATTCCTATTCTTATTCTATCCCGTCCCAAAGAAAACAAAACCTTTTTAAATATCTTTTTGTCTAAATGTCCAGGCAAAATTATCATTATTGTTAATTTTATTATTATTGTTGTTGTTGTTGTTATTATTATCAATGTTAATGTTGTTATTATTATTATTTTTATTATTATTATTATTATTATTATTATTATTATTATTATTATTATTATTATTATTATTATCATTGTTAATGTTGTTGTTGTTATTAATATTATCATTATTACAGTGTTTAATATTGCTTATAACAAAGTATAATATTTTTGCTTTGTCTGTGTACTATTACAGAGGCACCAAAACCGTGCAGTGCGTGCCTGGCAGAGTTTCTGTGGCCAGGTACGTAACCTGCACAACCGCCTCATCCATGGAACAGAGGCATTCTAAACCCTACTGGAAATATAGTAGCCTCCATAGGATGTACTGTTCTTCAGGGTGCTAGCTTATTATCTGATTTATAAATTTGAACAGCTGTTATCTGTAATGTTTTATACTGCAAATTCTATATTTTTTAGATTTGATACAGAAATTCATAAATGAACTGTAAATAGTCGCTGAATCCCTAAGGCGAAGGTTAAGTCAGGCCATTCCTACTGAGGGCATCTAGCACAAGAGAGACATCCTGCTAGTACCCCGGTGAGGGGTAGGGGGCGGGAAGGCATATTCCGCGTAACCATGTGTTTACATGTGGGCCCCAACATACAGGGTATTAGCAGGAGCAAAAATATGCGCTAGATGCTCTCGCTCAACCGCAAAATAGAACACCAAAGCAACTAAAGGCTGTGCCTCGTGTCATTTCATGTAAATATTTCTAAGTATGTAAAAATAACTTGACGAAAGTTGTATCCCCAAATATATGTAGAAAAAATAAAACACCAAAGCGACTGAAGGCTGTGCCTCGTGTTGTTTCGAGCATGTAAATATTTCTAATTGTATATAAATATAACTTGACCAAAGTTATACCCTCAAAATCTAGAACGACGGCAAATTCAGAAAGACATTTTCCTTTTTTCACGTTTTACGAGTGCCGTACTTCAACGGTTGTGGACTTTATAACAGTTATTCCACAGGTAGCCCAGGCAATGGTTGCTTGTCGTAGCTCGGAATTCGGCTGTTCTGAGATCTGTACTAAAGAAAGTAGGGAGAGAGAAGTCATAAATTCCGTTAAGAACCCCCCCCCCCCCCCCCCCCAAAAAAAAAAAAATCGTTTATTACACGTGAATTTGACAGCAACAAGGCATGTTCTAAGTTCTAAGGCAATTTTATTGACAACATTTCACACAAAAAACGCTTTACTCGACCGATCTCAGAACAGCCGAATTCCGAGCTACGACAAGCAATCATTGCCTGGGCTACCTGTGATGATCGGAGCGCACGCGTAGTTCTTGTTGGGACGTCGCTGTTTGTAGCCCTAGCGGGAAGTGTTGAGATAATCATACTCTTTTGTTGTGACACCGATATTTGATATATTGATTTTTTTTCGTGATAGTGGTTTTACCATTAATTTTGTATACTACCCTCTCCTCCCACGCTTTAAAAAATCTAAACAAATCAAATCAGCGGTTGCCACCATGGGGATCGTATGATCGTGAGGTGAACAGATAAAGAACAGCAGATTACCAGTCGTGTAAAATCCACCTTATACGAATGCCCAGCTGAGCTAAGAACATCCCTCAACTCGCCAGTACAAGAAAAACAGTCCTTCAAACACCTCTGATAAAGCCTTGTTTATTTACATGCTAGTGGTTTGCACTTTGAGGTCTGCAAGCGTAAAACTATCCCAGCTATTAAAGCCCATCAACTCTTTGTGGTAAGGTCGATAGCTGTTCATGCTGATACAGAATATTGTGTTGTTATAACTAGCGACGACAAGTGCTTTTTGATTGCATACTTTGTGTGTATACATTCAGGGAATATTCACCGATATTATTTTAAATTTTTTTGTGACGACATTTTATGGTGAAACCTGGGAACCTATAATGGGCTGACCGAAATAAAAAACAATCGTTAGTTGATCAGCGACTCAATTAGCCACATTTGATTCGTGTTTAAGAGCTGCTTCCCCATTGAGTCAAGACAATGGATTCAATATTGCACTTTACCACTATCATAGTTTACAGTAACCTTGAACTTTTATCAAAGTAGGATGGTGCAAATTTTTGACATACTTTGGGCATTTATATTTTACTGTAAACCCAGAAAAAGCACAAGCATTCCTAGGCCAGGATTGCTGGCCTTGAGTGTTGGACCGAAGTTGGGCTGACGTGCTAACAGCCTCAACACATGGTGAACCTGTTTGTTACTAGTTCAAGTGTGACAGGCGTTTGATGCATGAATGGACAACAAGCCTGTGTGGGCTAATGCAGTCCCACATGGCTTCAATAATGCTACAATGCCAATATCACCTGGACAGAGGCTTCCCAGGTCCATCATTTACAACTGAAATCGTTGTCTCCTATCAGTAATGCTGCATAGTCAATCAAACTTTGGGGCAGGTCTATGCACATCATGCACATAGACAAAATTTTGTAATTAACGGATAGCATAAACTTGTTGAAAACATAAAAAAAGCTATAATAAATTTCTGACACACAGTACAATAAGAGTTCCCTGCTGATTCAAACTCTGACGGGAAGCAAAAATTAGGTATGAGTTAGCTAAGAGTTCAAGTTGAGTCCGCCATTACACTGATAAATGGAAAATCAAAGTGAAATAGATTTCCAGAGGAAATTGAGTTAAGCAGGTTCTACTGCAGATGAACCCAAACGAGACCAGGATTTTTAATTTGCCAAGGTTGCGCAACAACGATTTCAGTGCTATGGTGTAGTGTATGCTTTGTGTCCACCCAGTAGCTTCTTTTAGCACCCAGCTTCCAATAAGTGGCCCACTTTAAATACGCGCTCCCCCTCCCAAAGTGTTAAATATGAAATAAGCACTCCCTTCCAATAAACTCCCACCCCTTTCCAGAAAATATAAGGATGACTAAGGCTTTTTAGTCTCCTTTTATTTACCCTTTTTTGTTATTGAACAATTAAAGATGCTTACTTGACTATTTAATGAAGTTCACCGTGTTTTATTTCTTACTGATCAATAATTTGTATTCTTTATTTCTGTAGATTAGGCAGACGAGCTAAAGTAAGCCTGGTGTAGACAATGGCTGGGCTACTGTCAGCACTCAAGAAGTTGCCGTTTATCCCCTTGTGGTTTGTCATGGTGTTTCTAATCACTGGCATGATAATAAATATCATACAGGTTGCTATTCTACCATTATGGACCTTTAACAAGACACTTTACAGATGGATTAATATGCATGTTGTGTATCTTCACTGGTCCCGTAAGTACCATACTGTACAAACAGTATTTTAAGGCTGGTTGTTTTAGAACTTTAAACAGATTGAGGAAGCAGTGGTCAAACATCTTTTTACTAAAAAGTAGAAACATATGTTGAACATATGAACATATATACATACCTTTCATCATATACAACATATGTTGTATATGTTGAAAGGTGTGAATATGAGTTGATTTCAGCCTTAAGGGTGTTGGGACATTGAGGGCCGTTGCTAGGAAAACATTTGTAAAATGAAATGAATTTAGGCATGGCATTATCATTAATAAATCTCTAAATCTCGTAAATTATTTTCCTGTCGATTGATTTTTCAACCTAAAAGTGTGATGTTCCTGGATGATCGCGAGTGCGCCTAACAACCTAATCGCCAAGTAACAAGAAATGTCGCAACACTCTTAAAATTCCATGCCAAGACAATTCTACATATTTCTGTTTTGTTGCGGAGAACTTTAAATCTATTTTCTTTGGTATCAATAAATACTTTCATTGGCAACACACTGCTAACAAGTCAGACTGTCCAACCTTCGATGATACAGGAGTCCCAAGAAAGTGGGGGGCAAGCAAGGGCTTCAAGAAAGGGGGGCCTGAAGTAAGGGCACCAAGAAAGGAGGGAGCTGATGCAATGGCTTCAAGAAAGGGGGGCTAAAGCAAGGGCTTCAAGAAAGGGGGCCGGATTCATTGTTCTTCTGTGGATTTCCTTATATTTCTTGTTATTTTTATGGCATGTGTCTGAAAATAGTATTTTTGGTATGAAACATTTCATACCAAAAAATAAAAACGAAATTCCGAACTACAAATAGAGACCAGCAAACCCAGTTCAAGTCACAAAGAGATACCTTTTTTACACTCTGCCAGGTCCCATTTTATAGCCATCAGCCACAATAATCAATGCTAAAACCTCCATTAGAAGTGAGGCTCCATGTTAAGGCTATATTGCATGCCTGAACTGCATCATGGGATTCTTGGAAACACCTTCACAGAGAGGCATAACATAATAATATCAGTTTTGTTATAATTCTCTTTGTCCCAAAGCTAAACAAAACATTTCAAGGTTCAAGGAACCCAGAATAAGCCTGAAGAAAACAATTTTTGAATAAGGTTGGGTAGCAAACATGTTCCACATTGGAGAGTATGAGGCCATTCACTAGAAAATTCCTATTTCACTTGGTGAAACCCAAACAAGTAATTATCCCATTGAATCATCCTCAGCGTGCAAACATCCATAAGCACAGTGTTTATTATGCCCCAATAGACTTTATGATGTCCTAAGGCACTTTCCAAATGTGAAAAAGCTGTAAATTTAAAGCAATACAAGCAAAACTGTTGTAAGCAACAGGCCTTAGCAATACTGTCGGTAGATTGAAAAGACACCTCAGTGCATTGTTGGAAACTTCAAGGCATTCTGTCTTTGGTCAACGGTAATTTAACTGCTTAATTTAACTGGTAGTGTTGTACAATTTTGCTCAAAAGTACCCAGGAATGAAAGGGTTAACAGCATGTATTGTACTTAAAATGGTGTAAAAAAATAGAATTGATCTCATAACTATACAGTAAATGTTGGAAAATTCTTTGGTCTTGGGGTCCAAGGGTTAAATCCACAATTTAAACCATCAGCGGGTATTTTTGTAGTTATTTTGTATATATATTGGTAAATAAGTATTATTTTTGGGGTCAAAAAAACTTCTTGGTCCAAGACCTTCTCGAATTTTCTACCATTTACTGTATATACCTTTTTTTTTTGTAGAGTTGACATTTCTAGTTGATTGGTGGTCAGAAACTGATTTAAGACTGTATGGCAATGAAGAAGACTTCAGATATTTTGGAAAGGAGAGTGCAATTTGTGTGGCTAATCACCGCAGTGATGTAGACTGGCTTATAGGATGGGTAATGGCAGATAGAGTTCATACTCTCGGGGTGAGTACCACATGTTTTCCAAGGTTATGGGGGCACTCAAGGGTGAGCTATTAAAGGCTGCTCAAGGTTATAAGACAAACTCATGGAGAAGGTACAGTACAACAGGATACCCAAAGTTATGGGACAAACTTTACCACAGGTTACCCAAATTTATGGGCACATTTTGAGTGAAGGTACAAGCAGATACCAAGGATAACAGGACAGGAATTCTGTCCTAAAACACTTTAGGGTATGGTAAATTATTGTGTTCTACTCAATAAAACAACATTACCATGCCACCTTATACAAAGTCAGTTGCAAGAGTTCTTGTTAACTACTGTATAGAATTGGAAATCAATGGCGACAGCATCAAGAATGGCGTACATGTCACAAATATTCTGAACCTACTTTGGCTTCTGTAACCACAGGCGTAGAAGGTGAAAATGGGGGAAAATGCCACTTAGATTTGCCATCATGTACATCAATGCTGTTTTTCAACAATTTGCAAGCATGTGTGCCACTCTTGATGCTGTTAGCATTAAATTTGGTGACATTTTTTGTTTATTTGTAAGTGTGTTGCTTCACACTTTCTGCAGTTCAGTGCAAACTTAATTTAATGGTTTGAAGACATTATTTAAGAAATAAAATATAATTTGCATTCCTTCATTGAGTTTTGAAAACAGAAGTGTTTTTGTTAGGGAGAATTTGAGAGCAAATCAGTGGAGCATGATACTGCAGGTCGAGAATTCTCCAAACAAACACTAAGGTTCTCAAAACTTCCAAAAAAATGTTTCATTTCTTTTATAAAATTATTTTTAATCCTAAGCAAAAGACAAAAAAACTTCACAACAGCGCCTACTAATGGCGTCTTTCCAGTGCACGTCAGCTCGCGCACAGAAAACAGTTTGAAAAACTGGCTTCAATTCCAAGCAATATTTACTTTATGTTTTGGTTTTTCATCTATTTTGACTTATTTTGCAATTTTCCTATCTAACTGGGACACATTTTTCTCCGGAAGAAAAATATTTTGTAGTGTTACAAGGTAAAAGTTCGTGGGAATTCACAGGGTTGTTGACTGATGATGCACAAATTCTCCTTACAATATTTTTTGCTGCGTCATCACATGACCTTCATCATGTAATGAAAGTGACCAATCCCACTAATCAAAGTGCCTATACTGTCACAATTATTTTATATAATTGACTAAAACGTTATGAAGCAAGGCTACTTTTTGCATTTTTCACTAACTTTTTAAAAAAGCATCTTTTACAAGGACCGCGTAGCATGTTGAAAGGGTTGGGGGCTGACAATTGTAAAATATATCAATATTGAAAAACGAAGGAGAATGAATCATTTGCATTTCTCCTGTTGTAAAAAGGGGTGGGGTTGTGTGCAACCCCCCCCCCCCCCAACCCTCCCCCTCTGCTGTGCCTGTTTTAAATATCCATAAGTTTTTCTTCAATTTCTAGCTTATCCAAGAGTATTTGAGTTTACCTGGGGACTGCTTAAAGATAATTTTATTTTCTTGCAGCTCATTCAACAGCAAAACCTTGATTCTTTTTTAATTTGCTTTGCTCCACAGACAACTAAGTGCTACATGAAGGGTTACTTAAAATATCTGCCAATCATGGGCTTCTCGTGGCTGAGTAGCGAGTACGCCTTTGTTAGCCGTAACTGGCAGAAGGATCAGAGAGTTCTACAGAACAGTCTTGATACTCTCCAGGATTTTCCCTACCCCTTCTGGGTGAGTTTTAATGAATTATGATGATTTTACTTACTGTGTAGGTATTAAAAATTAAAAAGTAATAATTATATGAGTAATAACTGGGATAGATAAAACCAGGGGTGTACTTATCAACTCAGGGTAGAATCTTGCAAGAAGACGAGCAAGGAAAAATAAGGGAATGTCACCCTCCCCTCCCTAGTAGAGCAAGACTGTACAAAAGGTGGTGTCTAACCTCCCCCTCCCCTATTGCCTACCATGCACCAAACAAAAGTATCTAGCCATTGCCCTGAGGTTTTAAAAACAGGGATAAAAATAATTGTATATCTGAAAGATTTTGCCGGCTTTGTGGATTTTGGTGGAAAAAAAGCCTGCATACTCAAAATATCAGAGGAGAATACAGCAAAAAGAGCCGGCAAAGATCAGAAAACAGCTAACTATCGCCGGCAGCTGGCCGCTATTTTGAACCCTGGTTTTTAATTGTTGATCGATAAGTTGGTGAGGAAATCTTTCGTTTCTGGCTAAATATAAATATGAATGAATTTCCGGCGAATCTAACATATTTTACCATAATGTACTGTACTACGTATTCTCCCAAGACAAGTTGTTCTTTTTTACCATGGTAAAACATGTTTTGTGAATAAAAACTTTTATGCTATTTTTCAGATTGCAATATTTGCTGAAGGCACTAGGCTGACACAAGAGAAGCTCCAAGCCAGCATAGAGTATGCTCGATCCAAAAACATCCCTGAATTACAACACCACCTCCTTCCAAGGCCTCGGGGATTTTCCATAACAGTTCAACACTTGAAGGATAAGGGTACATACCAACAGTAAAAGCTCTAATAAGCCTTATAAATCCGTGACCAATTTCATAATTTCTACTTTTCACTTTTGGGATGAATAACTGAAAAATCAGAAAAACTTGAGAAATTTCCTTTTTTTTTCTGTCAATCTTGAAAATATATAAAATTGTTGATTTTTGCTAATCAAATCTTGTCAAGCTTCAGGAAATGTTCTCCTTTTCCTTTAAAATTGAGCTTTACCATATTTTGAAAAAGAAAAGGAAAATTAATTTTTTAAAGCTTTATTTCCGGAGAAGCCTGGTAAAAATGGAGAGATGTTACAGTATAGCATGCTCTTTTCAGTTTCTGCAGTATATGATATGGAAGTGGCATTTGTAGAAGGAAAATATCCAACAATGAAAGGATTATTGTTGGGAGTCAAGTATGAAATACATTTGTTGATAAGGTAAGATCTTTGAATTGACTTTTTGCGATTTCATAGCTGTCAACTCACCCAAATTAGGTGGGTGTCAAAATAGGTATTTTACTGTATTTCACCTGAGAAATCACAAGATTTCTGTCCAAGTTGGGTTGACAGCTATGGCATTTTAAAGTATGACTGTTCATATTTGTAAAAATTAAATTATAAAATTTACTCCTAATGTATTATGATTAAAAACCTAATCAATATTTGTACTTTAGGAGAATACCAGTAAAAGATATCCCCATGGAAACAATAGAAGTGACCTCTAAATGGTGCCAGAAGTTATTCCAGGAAAAGGTATTTTATTACTATAGGAAGGTGTGAAAACTAGAGATGAAACTGCAAGATTCAAGCACAATAAGAGTTTAGAATCACCAGGCCACTTTCCTATATTATACATATGTGCCAAAAAATGACCGTCGTTGACACTACAAACTACGTAAAACATACTTCAACATTGTGTTGATTGATCTCCCTTATTCCACCGCATTTATACAGACCATCTTGTTATTTTAAAGCTGTCTGTAGTCCCTGTAACACTAATGGTGACCTTACATGTAATAACATAATAGCTTTTGACTTTCTCCTTACGGATGACTATTCCATATTAGTATAAATCTACTCACATTCTTTCATGACTCCTGCAATTTGATTGGCTCCCGTACTCACTATCTATTGAGCGATAGATAGAGAGTAGCAAAAAAAAACCAGCTTTTTTTTTTTACAAAAACAACATAAATTATTATTAAAATCGTCAGTTATTCGAAGGTAGTATGTGAGTGGATTTATACTAAAATAACGAGACTACTCGTTCTCGTTTTGTATGAGTCAAATGGGGGCGAGGCTACGCGCCTCGTTGACTATCTATTGACTCATAGAAAACTCGAACTCATAGTCTAATTGTTAAATAGGCCTTTTTCCAGTTATGGGGGTCCTGTGGAATTCAAACGTGAAAGCGAGGTTTGCAATTCAAGTAATTTTTACTTGTTTTACAATAAAGCTAAATGAATGGTTTAAAAAGGGGCTTGAAATGGAGATATTTGCAGCTATTAAGCCTTCCCTCTGCTCTAAAATTGAGAACAGCTCATTTCTAAATATTACAAAAATAAATTACGTTTTTTTATTTCTTTTTCCTAAGGATAAAGCGATGAGCTACTACCTTGCTAACGGTAGATATGAAGAGCCCTTGGTGTTTCACCCTCGACAATACTCAAACCTGGTTCCACTCTTGGTGTGGCACACCCTGCTATCAGTCCCACTTCTCTCCTACATTTGCTACGTCCTTCTCTCGGGGGATGTTTTTATACTCTCTGTAGCAGCTGTCGTCGTCTCGATTTGTAAGTGTCTATCAAAAAGGTATTACAATAGGTAACAGTCAGATAACTGACTACAGTCAAGCTTACAGTCAAGCTTGTTATAGTGATTAAAGAACCCTTGTCAGCAACATCTTTGTTATTGTTTTTAGCCTATATTGGAACACAAGTTCTTAGAAAAAATGTTAAAATAAGCTCCTGAAAATTAAGCTCACGTGTTATTAACTAAAGTCATCGAAATATTACGATAGCATTTCCGAATTGGCAAACAAAAACACTTTTGGTAAATTGCACATGTCATTATCATTGTTGTTGTTGCTATTGTTGTTGTTATTGCTGTTGGTTTTGTTATTGTTATTTCTGTGGTTGATGATGTGAGGTCACCTGAATCCCTCCTAAGCCTCTTCCCAACCCTCCCTCACAGCCGACCACAGGGAACCCGGACAGGACGCCAGGGACTGCGCTGCTAATGCATTTCTAATGTTTCTTCTATCTTGTCAGGCTTTGTTGTTTTCAAGATTCTGTTGCACTTCAGTGACTCTCAGAAAGGGAGTAGCTTTGGTCTGAAGACAACTGGATCAAGCCTGCACGTGTACAAGAAGGAACAGTGAAGTGTGCCCGTATTCAACTATCAGGAACATTGCATTTTTAACTGCTTTTAAACTTTCTGTCGAATCAACAGCTTCATACAGTATGCCTCCGTGCTGGTCTCTCTTGATTTGAAGTAAAGAAACTAAATCCATGATATGAAATAAGGGTAACACATACATCTGTTCATCTGGATTAAAAGTGAATGATGATCAATTGATATTCCTTGATGGTTTACGTATAGATTCCTGTCAGTGTGTTGCAAATTTATCATATTTTACCTCCATTATACATTTTTTAAACGCAAACCGCAATAGATGATAGAAGTTAATAATTACTAGCTTATATATAAAAAGTGTATCTTTCTTCATTATTTTTTTGTTAAATGAATTGACTTGGGATTTTTTTTTATCAATTAATGCATACTGCTGTCAGTCTTCACGGACTTATCTCTGTCATCTGCCATTTTGTCATCTTAGCAAAATACCGAGCAAGGAAATTCATTGGCTTATTAGGGAGCACTATTGTGATTTTTTTTTCGATGGTACTGACTGATAAATGTTTACTTTTAGATAATTATTTCGCGATTTCCTCAAAAATCAATTTTGAATGGAAACAAAAGAAGTCCTCACGAATAAAACAAGCAACGATACAGAGACATACAAAAAAAGGAAGAAACTGAGGAGGGAGGGGGCACAGCTGCCCCCCCCCCTGGGGATTTTCTTATACACGATCCCTCCATCCACCCCTGCCTGCTGGGGCCCCGTCTGGGTGCCTCACTATCTTGAAAGCCCGTTCGAATAATGCTCGTAAACAATTGCTTCTTGAGCAAACGCGTTATGACGTCAACACACTTTATAAAGGAAGAGTGCCTTTCATCCTCCGGGACCCAGGGCGTAGCGGAGATCGGGCACACAGGGAGCTCGCGAGAAAGCTCTATACTTTCAATCAAATATCATTAATAAAGCATCCGACTTCAGTCTTGCAAATAAATAGCCTGCGTAGCAACTCAATGGAGAGGGACGGGGGGAGAGCGAGAAAAAGCGAGCGCGCGGGCCTCTCCCATTGAGCCGCTAGGCAGGCTAGCAAATGAACCGCTGTATTTTCGATTGTAAACAATAACAATGGATGGTTGATCGACTTTCTGTAAGTATAAATGTATATGCGTAATCTTTGTTACTCCAGAATCGCCGACCCTCAACCATGAGGATGACAATAGGCAAGGACAGGCAATATATATTAATTACAAACAAGTAACACTTGTCGGTTATTGTGTTCCTTTATTTTTATTTACGCTTTGATATAATATATATCGTATAAGGTACAGTATCTTGAAGATCGTTTTTGACCGCGTGAGACTGGGTCGTGAGTTATGGAGACATCGTTGCGTTGAAGAGAGTGGTATTTGTTATCGTCGAGTTGCTAGGCAACAAAGCTACGTAATCTCGAGATGTATCATACAGGAAACCTGGAAACGAAAAAGATTTAAATTAAAATGATATCCACCACATCAATATGAATAAGAACCATCTAAGAGTAATAGACCGACCATTTGGTATCTCAGGGCCGTAGTAAGGGGTGGGTCACTGAGGGTACGGCCTCCAAATATTCTAAAAAAAAAATACAAGGAAATGACCAGTGGGCGTGGCTGGGTCCCCAATATATTTGTTTATGTCCCCGTATTGTCCCCCCCCCCCCCCCAACCCCTACTCCCCGTAATATTTCGATGTCCTGCTACAGCTCTGTATCCTACGGGTCGATGACGATTTCTTGGGTATATAGAAAAAATACCAGTACCAATTTCTCAACTATTCGATATTTCTAAGGAGTCGATTCGGTGATCCACTTTGTCATATAAGACATCAAGTTGGACTTACCTACCGTATATACGCAAAAATGTGGTTTGCAACCTAAATTTTTTTGCATTTTGTACCAAACCCCCTAAACTGCAATTTCATTTGCACGTGCATGGCGCCTGCTGATTAATAATATCTCATATTTATTTATGAATTTGTAAACTAGAAGCATTGGTGATTATGTTCGCATCAAATCAGATCGATTGCACGCTTTGAAGGGGCTATTAAAAGGGTTTCAATTTGAACGAATTTTTGAAAACAATTACCAGCGAGAGGCCTTTAAGAGCCTCTTGAAAAGGATTGTGGGATCGTTTGGCTAAACACAACGAATTCAAGATGTCTCACAACAATTCCTCGCGTGGAGGAAACAAAACGATGAATAAGGTCGTTGTCATAAATACAAACAATTCCTGTGAGTATAAGTGTAAATTATCGAGGTACAAAGTTCTATGGTGAAAAATATAGAAAAAAAAGGATTGAAGCGGAGTTCCAAATATGAATATGTAATGTCCTAATAAGGAACCGAGCAAGCGAGCTAGAAAAACGAGAGTTTCCAAAACAAGAATGATTGAAATCTTTTCACAAGCATCCCGATTCATAGCCCCCGCTACCTATTATAGATGCGGACATAACCCTTCCCTCTTACCTGGCATAGATGCGGTCATAACCCTTCCCTATTACCTGCCATAGATGCGGTCATAACCCTTCCCTATTACCTGCCATAGATGCGGTCATAACCCCCTTACCTGCGATAGATGCGGTCATAAAGCACGCGATGTTGGCAGCCACGAGGCTCCTTATCGCTAGCTTGGCCATGTCCCCCCTCCTATTTGGTGCCATCGGCCCCAGGCCCCCAAGCAGCACTCCGAGCCCTAGGAAGTTGCTAAACCCGCACAACGCGTATGTAGCGATGATCTCGGACTGCACCTGCGCGAGAAAAACAACCAATCAAAGAGCAACTCTCATTATATTGACCAATCAAATTGGTAATCATAGTGCTGCTCCCAAAAACTGACCAATCACATTGTTTGGGCCGATGTCTAAAGTTTCTAATCTAAAATATCCGTACACGGGGTTTTCACACATACCCTGTCCGGGGATTTTGTACATACCTATATCCGAGCTATATATATCCGGTATCGGTATCCGTATCCGGTATAGTTTAGTACTTATCGACACTCGGGGTTTTGGTAGATACCCATATCCGGGATTTTGGTAAATACCCATAATTTCGGTACATATTCATATCCGGGATTTCAGTACATACCCGGTAGTCAACGTGACCTACCCATATTCGGGGTTTTGGGACATTCCTTAGTATCCGGTGAATTGGTATCTATAACCGGGGTTTAAATAAATAACCACATTCAGATTTTAGTACGTACCGATATCCGGGGATTCCCGTCTTTTAGATCCCGGTCCTTGATAAAAGGAGACATGTTTATGTAGCTGATAAGCTCGTTGAGGAAAACCTTGATGCCAAGGAACTTGGCGACCGGGCCACAGTCGGCCCATTCCACGCCCATGACAAACGCGAGCGGCATAAACACATAGGAGCAGATGGTCTGTAACACATTAACACATGAAAATGTAGGAGCAGATTGTCTGTAACACATGAAAATATAGGAACAGATGGTCTGCAACACATGAACACATAGGAACAGATGGTCTGTAACCCATAAAAACATTAACACATAGGAGCAGATGAAAACATAAAAGCAGATAGTCTGTAACACATGAACACATGAAAACGTAGGAGCAGATGGTATGTAACACATTAACACACAGGAGCACATGGTCTGTAACACATGAACACATGAAAACGTAGAAGCAGATGGTATGTAACACATTAACACACAGGAGCAGATGGTCTGTAACACATGAACACATAGGAGCAGATGGTCTGTAACCCATAAAACATTAACACATAGGAGCAAATGGTATTTAAAACATGAAAACATGAACAAAGGAGCAGATGGTCTGTAACACATGAACACATAGGAGCAGATGGTATGTAACACATGAAAACATAAACACATAGGAGCAGATGGTCTTTAAAACATGAAAACATGAACACAGGAGCAGATGGTCTGTAACACATGAACACATAGGAGCAGATGGTCTGTAACACATAAACACATAGGAGCAGATGGTCTGTAACACATAAAAACATAGGAGCAGATGGTCTGTAACACATAAACACATATGAGCAGATGGTCTGTAACACATGAACACATAGAAGCAGATGGTCTGTAACACATAAACACATAGGAGAAGATGGTCTATAACACATAAACACATAAGAGCAGATGGTCTGTAACACATAAACACATAGGAGCAGATGGTCTGTAACACATAAACACATAGGAGCAGATGGTCTGCAACACATGAACACATAGGAGCAGATGGTCTGCAACACATGAACACATAGGAGCAGATGGTCTGTAACACATAAACACATAGGAGCAGATGGTCTGCAACACATAAACACATAGGAGCAGATGGTCTGCAACACATGAACACATAGGAGCAGATGGTCTGTAACACATAAACACATAGGGGCAGATGGTCTGTAACACATGAACACATAGGAGCAGATGGTCTGTAACACATAAACACATAGGAGCAGATGGTCTGTAACACATAAACACATAGGAGCAGATGGTCTGTAACACATAAACACATAGGAGCAGATGGTCTGCAACACATGAACACATAGGAGCAGATGGTCTGTAACACATAAACACATAGGAGCAGATGGTCTGTAACACATGAACACATAGGAGCAGATGGTCTGTAACACATAAACACATAGGAGCAGATGGTCTGTAACACATGAACACATAGGAGCAGATGGTCTGTAACACATTAACACATAGGAGCAGATGGTCTGCAACACATGAACACATAGGAGCAGATGGTCTGTAACACATAAACACATAGGAGCAGATGGTCTGTAACACATAAACACATAGGAGCAGATGGTCTGTAACACATAAACACATAGGAGCAGATGGTCTGTAACACATAAACACATAGGAGCAGATGGTCTGTAACACATAAACACATAGGAGCAGATGGTCTGTAACACATAAACACATAGGAGCAGATGGTCTGTAACACATAAACACATAGGAGCAGATGGTCTGTAACACATAAACACATAGGAGCAGATGGTCTGTAACACATAAACACATAGGAGCAGATGGTCTGTAACACATAAACACATAGGAGCAGATGGTCTGTAACACATAAACACATAGGAGCAGATGGTCTGTAACACATAAACACATAGGAGCAGATGGTCTGTAACACATAAACACATAGGAGCAGATGGCCTGTAACACATAAACACATAGGAGCAGATGGTCTGTAACACATAAACACATAGGAGCAGATGGCCTGTAACACATAAACACATAGGAGCAGATGGTCTGTAACACATAAACACAGGAAAACGTAGGAACAAATGGTATGTAAAATATGTAAACATGAGTACACAAACACGTAGGAGCAGATTGTCTGTAACACATGAAAATATATTAACAGATGGTCTGTAACCCATAAAAACATTAACACATAGGAGCAGGTGGTCTTTAAAACATGAAAACATGAATACAGGAGCAGATGGTCTGTAACACATAAACACATAGGAGCAGATGGTCTGTAACACATAAACATAGGAAAACGTAGGAACAAATGGTATGTAAAATATGTAAACATGAGTACACAAACACGTAGGAGCAGATTGTCTGTAACACATGAAAATATAGGAACAGATGGTCTGTAACCCATAAAAACATTTACACATAGGAGCAGATGGTCTTTAAAACATGAAAACATGAATACAGGAGCAGATGGTATGTAACACATGAACACATAGGAGCAGATGGTCTGTAACACATGAACATGTAGTGACAAATGATATGTAACACATGACACATGTTACACATGAACACATCGGTAGGTGATCTGTAACACATGAACACATAGGATCAAATGATTTGTAATACATGAACACGTATAGAACAAATAATCTGTAACCCACAGACACGCAGGAGCAAATGGACTGTATGTAATACATGGACACATGAACGAGTGGGAAAAGTTGGCCCGTTGAGGACGTGGACGTTTGCAACATTTTGTCCCCGTCATAAAGGAGATACAGCTATAGTACCACCACTAGTTTTGCTCACCTCAAAACTGAGTTCCGAGTATCCCACCATACTCCCAAGCCAGGACAGGACGGCATTAAAGAATGCAAGGAATGAGAAAAATGCGATAAGCATGGCTGCGACGTTAGCGATCAGTGCGATGGCGGTAGACGCTCCCTTGGCTGCAGCCTCAATCACGTTCTTCTCTCCTCTGAATGAAAACACAACGAAACACTTCAACCATACACACTATTTTCTTATGCCTGGCGCACACATAACGACATGGGCGCGCGCACTCTGTTTAGCCCGACATAACGACATGGACATAATGAAATAAAAAGAAAAAAGCATTTGTTTTCTCTATGCCGTTATGTCCAAGTCGTAATGTCGGGCTTATGTCAAAGTGTCGAACTATTCACAATTGAACATGCGAAGATAAGAGTGCGCGCGCCCATGTCGTTATGTCACAAGTGTGCAACAGGCATTAGGTAAGGAGATCTTCTTAGTCAAATAGGTCTTAGTTTAACTCTTGCATGATATATACGTGTGATGTTACAGGGATATGTAATGCGTGACAAGTATGCGTAACAGTGACATCGCGTGACAGTTGATATAACGAAACAGGTTAGGTATCGCATGATAGTGGCATAGCGTAACAAATATACTTAAACAGGTATATCCATCACGTTTCATGTTGTAGCATGAATGAAATAAGCATTGCGTGACAGGCAACAGGTTCGCGCGAAAAACTTGTGGCAAAAGCATAGCACGACACTGCATGATAAGTATAAGTGACATCACCACCGCGTGACAGGTTCGTGACACTGACATATCGTGTGACAGCAACACGTGACAATTGCATTGCGTGACAAGAATACGTGACATAACCATCGCGTGACAGGTTCGTGACTGACATCGCGTGACAGCTACACGTGACAACTGTATTCGTTACAGGAAAGCGTGACAGCAATCGCGTGACTCACTCCTCTGGCACGTGTATCTTGTCTTGCTCCAGCGTCTCGGGGATCTCTGTCTCAGGTTGGAAAAGCTTAGAGACTGCGAGAGCTGCAGGGGCGGACATGACCGATGCGCTCATCAGATGAGAAGCCTTGATTCCGTATGAAATATAAACGGCCAGCATTCCTCCTGCCACAGTTGCTAGTCCACACGTCATGACGGCGTGCAGCTCCGATATCGTCAGGTGCGCGAGAAAGGGACGAATCATCAAGGGTGCTTCTGTCTGCAAATATATTAGGGAAAGTCGTATCACGTGACAGATCAAAATACATATACCACAGTAGAAGAAAAGATGACCCAAAATAAACAAAACAAAATTCAATCGTGTCTTTTTTAAGAAATGGACGAGCATTTCAGCACGAATATGACGCTTCGAAAGCACTCACAAATATAGTGAGAAAATTAGAGTACGGCTTAATTTCACAGCATTAATAATGCATTTATTGAAACACGATAGGAATTACAGCATAGCTGATTGCGTTAGGTGTGTTACGCTCCTTATGATTGGACTAAAACCGATGTACATTCCCAATGTCAAATAGTCAAAGTAATCTTTTTTTTTGCCGGAGGTTTTCTTTGTTGCTATTCCACTCAAGATCCCGTGCAAACACGGGAAAGCGGCCATAGTGGCATGGGTGTATTCCTACATAAGCTTGCCAAAACCCAGCTTAATTCTTACCTGCCCGACGAAGATGTTTCCTGCGGCGGTAAGAGACTCGACAGCGCTGGTTCCCATGGTGATTTGCATCAGCCAGGCAATCTTAGAGATGACGAGAGGCATGATGCCAAGGTGGTATAGCACGGAGATGACGGAGCTGAAGAAGATGATGACTGGAAGGACCTGGACAAAAACACAATGAAATCATCACTACCAACACCATCAGTACAATCATCACCTTCACCACCAACATCACCATCCGCATCACCACCACCATTAAACAGCAGTACCAACACCAACATCACCATCATCACCCTCCACATCACCACCACCATTAAACAGCAGTACCAAAACCAACATCACCATCCGCACCACCACCATTAATTACCAGTACTAACACCAACATCGTAATTATCATCAGCAGCAGTAACAACAACAATAAGCAGTAGCCTTCCATTGTCAAATTTAAATCCCAAACGCGACCAACAACATCATCAACAACAACATCATTATCACCACCATCACCATTATCATCACCATCATCTTTATCACCACCATCACCATTATCACCACCATCACCATTATCACCACCATTACCATTATCATCACCATCACCATTATCATCACCATCACCATTATCACCACCATCACTATTATCACCACCATCACCATTATCACCACCATCACCATTATCATCACCATTACCATTATCATCACCATCACCATTATCACCACCATCACCATTATCATCACCATCACCATTATCATCACCATCATCATTATCACCACCATCACCATTATCATCACCATCATCATTATCACCACCATCACCATTATCATCACCATCATCAACAACAACATCATTATCACCACCATCATCAACAACAACATCATTATCACCACCATCATCAACAACAACATCATTATCACCACTATCATCAACAACAACATCATTATCACCACCATCATCAACAACAACATCTGTATCACCACCATCATCTTTAACATCATCAATCGCAACAACAATAGCCTCCCACACTTTAAAAATGTTCAAGATCAACCTTAACTTGTTATTTCATCGCAAACCAATAGCATATATTTTCAGAGCACCATATTGATACTTTACCTTGAAAGCAAGCATGTGATTCTGATATGTGTCCTCGCCAAACACAAATGCAGATCCCACATTGGTGAACTCAAGGAATGCAGTAACCTTGTCTCCAAGAAACTTGAACGCCTCATATCCATGACTTGTTCTCAAGATGATCAATGCAAAAGCGAACTGTAGCGCTAGACCCCATAACACCGGCCTCCACTTAATCTAGGGTGATCCACAAATTAGTCTCCAAAGCCTAACCACATGTTTAACTAGCGCCTTACATTTCATTATCAACAAAGCACCTAACAACACCTGTAGCTAAGTGCCTTCTCAAATTTTTGACTAGCACCTTTCAACATTCTTAACTAGTGCATTACAGCACTTTTAGCCAGCACCTTACCACACCTTAAGCTATAGCACAATATTTGATCTTTGGCTATAGTACCTTATTATACCTTTGGCTATAGCACCTTATTTTACCTTTGGCTATAGCACCTTATTTTACCATTGGCTATAGCACCTTATTATACCTTTGGCTATAGCACCTTATTTTACCATTGGCTATAGCACCTTATTTTACCTTTGGCTTAGCACCTTATTATACCTTTGGCTATAGCACCTTATGATACCTTTGGCTATAGCACCATATTATACCTTTGGCTATAGCACCTTATTTTACCTTTGGCTATAGCACCTTATTTTACCTTTGGCTATAGCACCTTATTTTACCTTTGGCTATAGCACCTTATTTTACCTTTGGCTATAGCACCTTATTTTACCTTTGGCTATAGCACCTTATTATACCTTTGGCTATAGCACCTTATTATACCTTTGGCTATAGCACCTTATTATACCTTTGGCTATAGCACCATATTATACCTTTGGCTATAGCACCTTATTATACCTTTGGCTATATCACCTTATTTTACCTTTGGCTATAGCACCTTATTATACCTTTGGCTATAGCACCTTATTATACCTTTGGCTATAGCACCTTAATTTACCTTTGGCTATAGCACCTTATTTTACCTTTGGCTATATCACCTTATTATACCTTTGGCTATATCACCTTATTTTTACTTTGGCTATAGCACCTTATTATACCTTTGGCTATAGCACCTTATTTTACCTTTGGCTATAGCACCTTATTATACCTTTGGCTATAGCACCTTATTATACCTTTGGCTATATCACCTTATCATACCTTTGGCTATAGCACCTTATTTTACCTTTGGCTATAGCACCTTATTTTACCTTTGGCTATAGCACCTTATTATACCTTTGGCTATAGCACCTGTTGGCTATAGCACCTTATTATACCTTTGGCTATAGCACCCTATTATACCTTTGGCTATAGCACCTTATTTTACCTTTAGATATATCACCTTACCACACCTTAAGCTATAGCACCTTACCACACCATTAGCTATAGCTCCTTAACATACCTTTAGCTTGCATCTTACTGCACCTTGAGCTATAGCACCTCATGGTACCTTTAGATATATCACCGTACCACACCTTAAGCTATAGCACCTTACCACACCATTAGCTATAGCACCTTAACATACTTTTAGCTTGCATCATAATGCACCTTTGGCTATAGCACCTTATTACATCTTCAGATAACATCTTAGCACATCTTTATTTCACACCTTTTAATCTTTTTTTCATTTGCTGATATATTACCCACACCATTTACTAACCTTTTTTCTGTTGGCAGAGCTGAGATAACTGATGGCGATAAAGATCAACATTCCCAACAGGGAGATCAACTTCCGTGGCTTCTTTACTGTGTCATATGCCACCCACAGCCCTGTCAAGGTCATTGCTACAATCAGGCAAATCCTGTCAACAAAAGAGATGTAAGTAACACACGAAAGGAATATAATACACACAGGGGCAGTATGCCTAATAGGGGGGGGGGGGGGTATTTTCGGATTGGTGGTTTCAGGCCTAAAATCTGGTGTGGATAACTGATTTACAGAAAAAAACATTCTTTAAAAAATGGATCACAGATTTATTAAAAATTTAACGTCACATTTTGCTGATTATTGACTTTAAGATATCATTTTATGATTTTCTAACAAACGAATGTCTTCTTCTATTATGTGATGCAGATTCAGATTGAATCAAAACTTTGTGCAGATGGATTTTAGGGGGGGGGGGACAGACACTTACCATCTGAGCCACTTCCACTTCTTTTTGCTAAACTTGACAACCGGCGAACAACAAAGCGAGTAAATCCGTTTACCAAAGAGGTCACGCATAAACATGTAAACCACAAAGAACCACATCACCATGGCGATAGCAAACAGTGATTTGACGTTATCCAGACCAGTCACACAGATGCCTTAAACAAGGTAGAAAATAATAAATGAGAGTCATTTGTAGTAGGGGTAGACTGGGGATAGGGTAGATGGAGGTCATGGATAGGGAGAGGGGGAGGAGTAGGGTTTTGTGGGCCTTATATTACCATTGAGCTCAGTTGTTCATAAAACATGCTACAGAGAAATGGAATGTACATGATTTGCCTGCTAGTCAGCTGTTAGGAAATAGTTTTGTTTTCAAATGATTGTGTGAAGGCTTGGGTTTACTGTGGCATCACAGGCAGCCCATTTCATTAAAAGTAAATTTTTACTGTACTATAAGGAGATAAAAGAGATGAAATTAGTGTTTATATGGATTTGTATTAAGAGGGTTTCTGATAAACTCGTGAAGTTTCTTGAAAATCATAACAGAGTTCCTGAAAATAGTGATAAATTATCTCTTACACCTGCTTCAAAATATTTTAAGTTTGGTTTTCTAGACTTGTTTGGCATGCACCCTTTGCCCCCACAGGCATCCCAATTTCATTTTAAGTAAATTTTTATGGTTATGAGATTTCTTTGACAAAATTTTAGGCTTCCAAATCAACAAATAACAACAGGACAATTTAAGTTAAGACTTATACTTATAAGAGGGAAGAAAGACTTTTCAATATATTATTTGTTATTGAACCATCACTAATCAAACCTCAACTACTCTAATAAAATTTGCTGCACCACCAATGAGAAAGAATGGTTGCAACTCTACCCGAAAGCCACAAAACAAAAATTATCAGATTTGTTTGCATAAAATCAATGTCGGTTCCCTGTCTATAAATACATGAAAAAGTTTGGAGAGCAGGTCCCTGTAGTTTGGTATTATTTTGAAACTTTTATCTACTTTAGTACCCCCCTTTTACATAGCTTATCATTGCCAATACCTATGATGCTATATGCTAGGAGCACAGAAGCAATCAGTACTGCTTTGACTTGAAAGGAATACTTCCGCCAAAACTTCCTCCATTTTCCATTTCTTTGTTTGTCATTTTCAGAAACATTATATTCTTCAATAGTGTTATCAGATGATGCAACTTGTCCATCGACATGATCACCTGATCTGTCCATGAGAGAAATTTCAATCTGCACAGAAAAAAAACATTGCTGTAGTTAAACAAAACTAAAATTGTAAAATAGCAGATAGTAGTTCAAGAAAGTAGAAAACAATACCCCTGCTATCCCTTGTGCATAAAATAAAATGTCATAAAAAAAAGTGCAGCTGTGTTTGAATAGCCTGACTTTCGTTGTGGGAAAAAGTACAGGGTTGTATATATGTTGTTTTTATTTAATGTGGAAATCCTTAGAAAAAATGACAAATATTCTAATTGAAAAAGTATAGTGTTTGTTTTATCCACTGACAGGAAACGTATCTATCAAAACCTTACACGACAGTTATATAAAAGCAAAATAAACTTAAAATCTCTGAACGTTTTACTTTTTGTCAAAGTTGAGACGAAAAACCTCATGTTTATGTATATGTGGTTATATTTAGATTGCTATTTATTAGCAATTAACATGACATCTTTTACAAAGCGAATATATCTTAGAGAGATATTGCTAATATTATAAAATTGTTAATGATTTTCTAAGTCTATTTAGTTGGTACACATTTTTCTTTCGGAGCTGTTTGGGTATTGATAATTACGAGTAGCAAGGAAATATAATAAAACATCGCATACAAAGGTCGGGACCGGTACACATGTCACCTTATGCGATAAACAGACCAACAGCCATGACGCCCGACTTACCGATTTATTTTCTGCCATCATATAGGAAGTAGAAGTAGCTATTTAGATCGTGCTGGTAGAAGAGCCGATGTTCTTTTGTTTTCCTTGCTAGTAACTCGTGTAAACAAAGCTCATATTAAGTAGCAAAACCCTGTTGACTTTTGACATGGTAACATTTCTATCGTTCCAATAACACCACAACAAATATTGGTAATTGGCACTGCAATTTATCTTGCATTAAACACAACTGCCGTCCCGCAAGGCAATTTTTTATAACCTCAAACTGTGTGCCACACGACATAAATCATTAACTAGACACGCATTGTTTCTCCGAAAAAAGTTTAACACGAAAAGCCAGAGATTGCGTGACAAAGGGAGGGCGCATTGCGTGACAGAATGGGGGTATTGGAGATCGAGGAAAGCTGAGAGGGGGTTTAATATGATAGAAGAAAGTCTACGAATTTGTGAAAATGATAATGAAAATAACAAATTCATTTTCGAGAAATCCTAGGTCCCCCTCGCAAGAGACAAATGGCTCCAAGGCGTCCCTACGTGCATACAAACTTCCATTCTAAGGCTAAGCCATGAGATGAGCCCCCGTATTCAATACAAATGCATGCAAGGAAGATGAAACAATCGATATTGTCCATTTGCATGCATTTGCAATGAATACGGCAGCTCATGGATAATTCGACGTGTGAACGTAGCCTAAGAACAAGGTAATTACTTATCGGGAGGGGCCGCTAAGTTGAATTTTTTCCGGTTAAAAAAATTTCGACCCTCCCCTAGATTAAAGCCTAAAAATAGTGACCCTCCCCCAAAAAGGCGACCAAAAATTAAGGGCCCTCCCCCAAAACAATTTTAGCACTATTTCAGGTTCGCAGTACTAGAGTGGTTTTCATTAACCCGTGAAACAAAGTGTAATAGTCAAAGGGTAATAGTCAGTAAAACACAAAAGAGAACAATATAATAAGATCACAATAAAGTGTTATACGCTAAAGTGTAGTTCACGGGTTAATGAAAATCACTCTATTTCGCAAAAGGGATTGAAAAAGACTATAGGGGTACAGGATATTTCCTCTTCCTCCGAGTAGGAGATATTGAGAAAACGGGACATGCTTAGGCTTAGGGGGGGGGATTATGCCGAATTATGTGTGAGATGGGGTGGGGGACTATTACTGCGACATTCCGCAGCATTTAATAACAATAGCATTCTTTTTCTCTTTGCTTATTTTCCATTTGTTTATTTTGCGTTCACACATTCTTAGTATAAATCAATGTAAATTACCGTCGCTTTTAGCACAGTTCACCGGTCTGAAAGAGTTCACATCATTTGTAAGTATCTCGTTCCGTTTATTTGCTAGCATTCGTAAAATTATCTGTATACGTAACGTCGCCGTACTTTGTAGAACATTCAGCCTGCTTGTGTAACTTGTTTGTATTTAGCTATTTTCCTGTTGTTTATCGCAGCAACCGTCATTATCGTCATTATCGTCACTATCGTCACTACCGTCGTCACCGTTAGTACCGTCTTTATCGCAGATAAGTTGTTGAATAAAATCGTTCGTGTTACAGTTATGACGTGTTGGAATTTTACTCTTCCCTGCAACGTTTACCGCCACAGGGACTAAGCAGACAGCCCATGCAAGGGGCGGCAGAGCTGGCTTTTAAACATCATCAAACTAGAAGCAGTGTCGATTTCAAGCCCATATTCAAGGGGTACACTCTTTTTTTAATAAGAACCTTTTTTTTTAAGAACGTCCAGCCTGAGATTTCACCCAATTTTAAGAACATGCTAAGAACATGCCGAGGCTCAGATAGCAGAAAAAAATATTTTTTAGTCCTAATTATTCATTGGGTATCATATTCTTATATACACTAAAATTGAAGAACATCGTTAAGAACATATTCAGCCTTCTAAAAAATGTCCCAAAAATAAGAACGGCCCAGCCTCAACTGAAAAGTAGACGTTCCTATAAAAAAGAGTGTATATATAGTATTGTATAGGGGATCCGGGGACATACTCCCCCGTGAAAGGATGTTACTAAAACGAGGAACGGGGAGCGGGGAACAGGGAGCGGGGAACAGGGATCTGGGAACGAGTGGTCAGCGGTAGGGCACAGCGATGTAGCAACCTCACGTGCGTCTCTTTGGCTCTTCTCTCGTTAAAATGGATGGTAAGTGAAATCTTTGACTCTGTTTCTAAGAATTATGAATAATTCATGCGCCCATTGAATCGAATCTAATACGTTTCTCTTATTTTAGATGTGATAGAGATCAAGTCAAGTGAAAGGTATGTTGAAAGGGATAATATGATAACAGTTTGCTTGGGTAGTTTAGTGCGAGCTAAAATCGCAATGGTTAACTTGAAAAGAGATTTATGGAAACATATTTTGAATCCGTGGATATTTTTGCAACTTTTATTGCCATGACTTCAAATTCTCATCCCATAGTGATTAAAAGCACTCTTTACAAATTTGAGGTGCTGTTTTCAGTATTTTTATAATTATTGATGTTGAAAGCTGCTGTTTTCCTTTTACAAGTTCAACAATGCCTGAGCTTGAGTCCAAGTCTGAGCTTGAGTCCAAGTCTGAGCTTGAGTCCAAGTCTGAGCTTGAGTCTGAGCTTGAGCTGTAATAAAGTGTACAGAGGAACAAATAAGATGGGGCCAGAAAAGTAATAACATTTTGCAATAGTCTAATTTAGTAAACAGTCAACTTGATGTTAGAGGAAAGAAGGGTCATAGTCACGGAAAACAGCAATGTCCGGTAACAAGCGTACTTTGTCAAATACTTCAGTTGCATTAATCTCCCCAAGGATTCGATGGTCACTAATAATATCTTTCACCGTCCCTATATCAATTCATTTATCCTTGATAGCTGTCTCAAATGCCGACGTCAATGCATCATTCTTCTCACCATGTTGTTCAACCTTGTCCGGTACATCATTTCGTCTCGTCTTTTCCAGGCACCTCTTGTCGATTGTACAAGATATTCCGCAGTGCCTTAGATGTTTTTGCGGCGGTCTTTGATTCTTGACGGATTAGATAGAACTTTTCCGCTGTCTTCTGAAGATGGCTCATCAGATCTGCCAAATCTTTCTTCAGGTGATCGTGTTCTTCATGTACAATAGAGACGGAATGAGGCTGCGGAATGAGGCTGCGTTCACTCTGTCAAGCTCCTTGCCCATTGATTTGTGCCAGAACGAGTTGAGTTGAAAGAGGACATATCGTTTGCGGAGAAGCTGATAAAGACGTGATCATTGTTGCCGATCCCTGTGCCTGGTAACCTGTTGTGCATGAACTTCACAAATGCCTGCAGCCATGTGGCAATGTAAGGACTGAGCACCAAATAGGCAGGTCCAAGGGAGGCCAAAGTCTTGTTTCTCAAAACAGTCACTACCATTTGATCTTTATATTGCCTTACCTTTTGTAGCTCTCCTAATGTCATGTTGGCGAGCGGTCCAGCTCTGCAGGCATTCTTGATGCCCAATCGGGTGATTATATGGTCCCTTACGAGACAATAATCTGTCATGGTGGGCAAGTTTGGCGCATGCTTGACAACCATATGCTCACCTAGAGTGAAAACAGCCTGTCTTGTTAGCTTTGACTTGTCAAATTTCTGAACGTCTTCTGGTGTTAAAAGTTTATCCAGATCTTCCATCAGTTTCTCCCATCTTCTCCCGGCGAGTGGCTTTTTAAAGGAGCATTGCCATTCATGAACTTGGTCGCGAACTTTCGAAGCCTCTTTTCCACCTTCTTCCTAGCGGAACCAGCGCGGAGCCCCATAGGTATAGAGAAATTGTACATTGTAAATTGTACTATGCGACTCAGTTTTTTTGGTCATCGCGCGGGTACCCTGTGGTGTCGCCCGTCTGCCCGCCTGCCCGTGGAGCCAGCACAATTTGCAATAACTTAGAAAAACGCCACCTCACTGAAATCATTATACAAGCATATATTTTAGCACTATCCGAGAATGCTTCATACTTAATAAAACCCCGAAAGGTAGAGCAAAACTTACAATAATTTAGTTTTGAGTGTTTTTGTATTTACACTCACGGGAACCCTGCGTCTAATTTTTCCTCGCGGCCGACACCGGGAGTATTGTTGGTAAAGTTTTTGCATTATTTTCGTTGTGGCTAAAACCAAGAAAGAAAATCGACACATTTAAACACTTATAATAAAAAGACGTACAAACAATGGACGGAAGGACAAACGATGTGTTTGGAAAAAGAAGGTAAGACTTTAATTTATAAACTTCGACGGAGCTATGAAAAACTCTTGTTGACATATTTCTAGCACTCAATAAGATTAACAGTTGAAGCCATATGAGAGCCTTTCCTAAATAGTAATTTAGCTAGTTTGTTTATCCATTATCCCATAAAAAGGATAGGAAGATCATGTGGTAATTGTGCGATTGATTGTCAGTAAACAAACGTCGCATTCTTTCTAAGAAGTGAACTATAATACTCAAGCTTTACAAGGAATAACTTTTTCCCTGTAAGCTTAAATAAAGAACGATTTCTCATCTGGAAATTCCACATCACATTTAAGTTCTGTCAGCTCTTTTGTGAAAAAAATCGAGCGAGGACCGGTTTTACTTATTTTGTGAGTTCGAAGAACATTTGAAATTTAAAATGAAGTTTGGTTTAATTCTAGGAAAAAAAGGTTCATAAGGAGTTACAGGTTTTTAAAAGATCTGCTTTACCTACACATTTCCCTTTTTGTATATGATTCTTTTTCTACAGCTTTTCCTATAAAAAAGGCCATTCAACCTCTGGCTCATCAACCCCTAAAAACAGACTTCATAATTAAATTACTAATTTTCTATTCTTAATGTTACTTGGAATTATTTCTAGATATAAATAGTTTTTCTAATAAAAAAAATTCTTAGTTTCAATTTGCACTAATTAACTCCACAGGGGTTTGTGAGAAATCTACTTTTGAAATAGCTATTATTCGAATCTGAGATGATATTTGCAAAAATCAACAGCACTGTACTCTCATTATTAGTCAACATAATAAATGGGTGTATAGAATTTACCATTTGACCTTTCATAAAATCATTATACAGATAATTTAGCACTATTCATGGAAGTTATGTGAAATGAAAATATAGCTCCCTTTTTAAAACAAACAGCATCTTTTTGTAATGCCACACTGAGCCCTATTTTATGTTTTAGCACAAAAATAACAGATGTACATACCCTTGACACCCTGATGCTTCAATATGGGTCCATGGACCACCTCCAGGAGGGTCAGTGTTCTTTTTACAAACTATACCCAAGACATAGTGTCAATTCAAATAGAGTAGTAGCCACAACAACACAGTGAAGAAGGTTTATAAAACTGTTTAGCCAATATTTATCATTTTTACCAAATAACTTTTATTACAATTTTTCTGAAAGAAAATTATAAAAATTTAGAAAATCTAGTAGTGCAATGTGAAAGGAAGAAAGGGAATTTGGACAGTGTAGGCAAGTATGGAGCACATTCACTGGCAAAAGCAATATGCTTATGTATAGAAATGTGTTGTGTGCTGATATGGTTTTAAATGTTGAAGAGAATAAAAAAAACACCCATTTTGCTTTTTGCTGTAAAAAAAAACTATAATTCATTTTCAATTCTTCAATATTCTGTAACCGATGATACCTCCAAATACACCCAAACAAGGTTTTTTCCGGGTTAAACAACAACAAAAAATATACCTATGCATATCCCACACTACACCTGTGCATCACGAACTCTTCTATGAACGGCTTCACTCACACATTACATATCTACATACATATATGTATTAAGCCTAATAAGCCCCTGGCTTCGGATTTTTCCTTTCAATAAAAGATTGATTGATTGATTATTATAATATGGCTTAAATAGATTGTACGCTGGCTCCGCTTTTAGGCAGTGCCTAAATTTATATATTAATAAAGCGCAGAAATCTCTCTAATGTGCCCAAGTAGGATTTGCATGTCCCTGGCTTTTTTGTTTTCTCCATGTTTGCCAGCCATTTATCTCGCAGATCTCTCTTGTTTAGGATGGAAGAAATATTTTGCCCAACGGGGTCGATCGATATGATGATTGTTGAAATCTGTGAGACGTACTGTTTCGCTGTTCGCAGCTCTCTTCTTCCTCCATCTATACCAGTCCTTGAAATATTTCAGGATCCAATCGGTGAGCGAATTTCCACATTCTCCCAATTCGCCAAGTTCTTCCAATGTGTCATCTTTAATTTCATCGTCTTCGTCACTGTCGTTGTATTCATTTGGAGGTTGGTACTCATCTTCATCTGCTACTTCGAAATGATTCGAGTCTTCTTAAAAAAAAGCTACTGGTTGCTGTAGTATTTCTGGTTAGGCGTCTCCGCTCTGATCTCATTATTGCCGTCATCATTCCCTACTTTCCTGTGATGCTCTATTCCCTTCGGTTGAATGGTTGTACAAGCGGCTTCATCCCACAATTTAGACAGTGGCTTCTATCCATGTAGACTGCCAAGTTTACGATGGCTCAGTTCCTGTCGGTAGAAGATGTTTCGTTGTTTAGCAGGAGGTGATGGAGGAATGATGTTGTCTTCACTTGCTTCTTCATGGCTTACAAACGATTCATCTCTCTTGGGCTCGAACTTTTTACGTTGGACTGGCGAAGAAGAACTACTTCCGTCTGACGTCCATGCTGTTTGCTTTCATAGTTTAGGTTCTCCTCTTGACCTTTCCATGATAGATTCTGCTCTATCAAACTTTTTCTTTCTCTTTTTTTTTTAGCATTGCTTCTTTTTCTTCAGACGATGTTGAGCTCTGGTCATCATCTATTTGAATCTTGACATCGGCGTTTTGTCGCGGTTAGCATGCGCATTATCCTCTGGGTCACTTGTATAGACGCCGAGAATATATCAATGGATCGTCTTTAGTGCCTTCAAGCTCTAAAAACCTTTCGTCTCTTAAATATGCCTTGTACCGAGGGTCCTCCATAGACAGCTTATGCTTTACGCCAGTCAGATGGTGACGTATTTTACGAAAGATCTTGTTACAGCCAGGGCAGGGGCATTCACGGCGCTTAAATTCCCTCTTCTTCTTGACTGATCCACCTTCTTTTTCTTGTGGAGCTGGTTGACACATAGCAGTCTCAATTTGTTCCTCGCTCATTCCATGCGCTTTTCTAAGATGATGTGCATGTCAGCTGACATGCACATCATCTTGCAATCTTTCACTGGACATAGGACCTTGTTTGTTTGGCTCGCAGACTAAACACTGACATGGCTTCCAGCGCTTTCTCATGCTCTTTCGAAGGTGACGCGGTATATGCGTGACTGATTTCTTACACTCAGGGCAAATATGCTTCTTTCGTTCGTACTTGCGCTTCTTCTTGTTGACACCAGAGTCTGTCATCTAATGTTTTAAAAGAAAACTGCACCGTTATTAATACATTTCAACACATTCTGGCACATTTTCGTAATATTTTTTTCTCACTGTACGTACATGCGAGAGAGAACACAAAAATATCTCGCCAATAATAAATTCTGCCTGGAATGAAATGCATCCTAAAGAAATCACTTTTCTCTCCATAATCATAATCTTTTAGTAGTTCGGGCTTGAGAGAAGTGACGTTTAATTTGGGCTCCCTGTGAATTTGCGGGAAAGAGTATCACACGCGTTCCACAATGTTTATTTCTTTCCTGGGTGAAAGTCAGGTTCTGAATGTAAAACAATTTGTAAATGCATGAAATGGCTATCGAAAGCTGGAGATAAAAAATCTAAAAAGGTTCTTTGTCAGGGATTTCTTAACTGAAGTGTGATCTCTGCGAAAACATGTGCCGTGAAGAATCTACTTTCCTTTTACCAACGTAAGAAATTCTTTCTTCTTATGCTTTTGATACTAAAGTAAACATTTTTATTGAACACTTCCATGTGGATTGAATGATGCTTTCGGATGTGAGAAATAATATAAAGATTACCAACCTTTGATTCTCAATCCTTCCACTCATCGGAGAAAGGTTGAACTGATGTTGTCCTATACCCTTATTCAGGTTCCCAATGCCAAGCATGTCGGATATCAAAATCTCTAATTTATTATCCTATCAAGCGTCTAATTTATTATCCTATCAACTTTTACTTAGGCAAATTAGACCAACTGTGTTTATTTTCAAAAATATACTTTACAATATGGCTAACACAGTTTAAGGGCACATGCGCACAATCTACTGCTGCATCAAAAAAATTATGGTGCTCAATCACTCACAAATACCGTTGTCTAAATAAAATTTAAAAGAATCAAAAAGCCCAAACTGTCGTGATCTCGTACCAGAACAATGAATACAATACACCAAAAACTGGAATTCGACTCTGCCAAATTTTCGTCTTTAATAAGACTTCTTCAGGGCAGACTTCACTGAGTCAGAGTCGAATTCCAGTTTTTGGTGTATTGTAAAATTTAAAAGAGATATTCATTTGGAAGCGTAAACACAAACCAAATGCATTTTATAATTTTCTGGCTTTACTTGAAACAGAGCCAAACACCCAACTAATTTTTTTGTCATAAAATGAAAAAAAATTCAACAAATCAAAGCAATAATTGTGATAACAACGCTTGTCAGAATGACAACGTGCATTTGAAAGCATAAACAATGTTATAAGAGACTTAATTTTCTTTAAATTTGGTGTTACTTGCATAGGTTTCAAAATGGACGAAGTGTTCATTTTTAACTTCCTCAAGTTACGAAAAGGAACAATCAGGTTACAAAAAGGAACCAATGTTACTTTTCGTAACCAAATTTATGGAACAACAAATTTTACAAAAAGGATCATGAATCATGATCATTTCAAGAGTTCGTCATATACTTTGTTATCCAAAATTATAAATACAAAAACATGTGTGGCTGTTTAGGATTCTTTAAATGATTTCTTGTCAATGATAAACAAACACTTGTCTTGGGCTTTGCAGTTATACATTTAAACCAACAATCGTCCTGCCTTTTTTTAAAGATCATCCAAACTTAATTGAAGTTCTCTGGCAATTCAACACGAACCCACCATGCATTATTGTTCCATTGGGAGTAAAGGAGTGGAGTCCCCAAGACCTTGGTAATTATCATGGACGGGAGAAGCTACGATGACTCAGTGCAGGATGTAACTGCTGTAGGGACGATAGCAGCTTGGTAGCGAACACGCGGGCGCAGGGTGTAAATTATGGATATTTATTGGTAAGATATCGTAAACTGAAAGGCAATAAACAAATAAAGCTATGTGTAGTACAAACTGTAACATTGAGATCATCCACAGTGATAGGAAATACTTGGATAATATTACAATAACAGCGTGATAAATCACAATCAAGGATCCCGGCTATGGGAACGCGAATATGCAGTTAAATGATACTAAAATGATTCTTAGTTGGAATCGTAATTGTAATGATAATCGATAACACAGAGGTCATTGTGCCAGGGCGCACAAACATGTGACCGTGACGCTAAACTACAGACCTTAAAACGGTGCACTTACTAGAAGAATAGCACCTAGCAATATCACCGAGATTACACTAATTACATAGGGATAACCATAGTTAAAAACTCAAATAACATTCCCGCTTGTAGGCTTGAAGTTGGACTTCATGATTCTATTTGCATGACGCTAACAGAGGTGTACTCAAAACTGCGCAATCTGATAACTAACGCTAATCACTAAATACTAATCACGTGTTGATGAATTAGGGTCCAGGCCTAGGCGGCCGTTACACAGGACGCGGCTATCAAATGTCTCACCTCACCTCACCTCTTCTCACCTCGCCTCGCCTCGCCTCACCACACCATACCACATTTTGCTTGAAAACTCTGGCAGTCGCTGTTGAAAATGATTCGATGCTTGACTTGGATAGACTCCATTCTTTCCAAGTCAAGCCTAGCCCGAAAGATGAGTTGAGGTGAGATTTCAGGTTTGATTGAAATCTCACAACTTTGAATGTTATGGCCACTAGCGGAACCAAGTTCTTTCCTGTGTAGGTATGTAGTTTTAGATCAGTATGCTCCAGGGGCACATGACGCAAACACTCGCGGTATTTGGCCTCGCTTATAACTGAGACAGCAGCCCCAATATCTAGTTCCATTAGAAACCCAATCCCTTCTACCTCTATGTCGACACTGATGGGTTACCTAGATTGCTTAGAGCCCACTTTATACCATGCCACCCATCGTCACCCTCTGTTTCCTCTCCCATAGTTTTCGTTCATAACCTTGACTCCTGTATTGGTTGCCAAGGCCACCTCTGGTTTGCGATTACGGTTAGCGAAATCGTTGCGCGCCACAAGGGCAGACTTCTCTGGCTTCATGTGTTCTCTTAGTGCTTTCACAATAGCATCGTACGTTATCTTGTCGTCCTTCGGTTTTGCAGTCTGTATCAATTCCTTCAAGTGTTGCAACTTCTTCAACCTCAAGATGCTTCAAAACTAAAAATGACCCAACTTCAACTGGAAATCAGTCGTTCTTATGTGTGTATCACATGCGTGTTGCGTCAGGCTCTTCTAGAGCGTTCACCAACCAGAAAACGCGAGCGATGTTTAAATGTTCCTGATCGGAAAACGCAAGGAAAATTAAACCTCGTTTTGTCGAAATCCTCGCATCTTCCTCGCGTTTTCCGCGTTTATCAAGAAGAATAAAGCGTGTAATGCCAATATTTTCTTGATCGAAAAACGCATAAAAGGTTCCCCGTATGATAACAAGACGTTTTCAGATGATGCTTCACCACCCTCTCCCCCAAAAAAATGCACTCCCCAAAAAGCCAAGACTAGTGCACAGATAGATCACATCAATACAGCTCAGCTCGCCTGGAAAATTGCGTATGACAGGTCCCCACTTATACTATCACCATCTGACTTTGGGGAGAGGAATGAATTTTCCCCTGGATCTCCCAGAATGCTTTGCAATCCGTAATGGCATCCAAGTGGTTTTACAAGCCTTCAAAGGGTGGACATTGTGTTTTGAGGCCATGGCAATGAACCTGGAGGATCCGAATAAAGGTATCTATTTGTGTCTTGAGCTGTGGTTGCTGATCTCTTTCCCTTGTGTGGTATTTTGAGCGTTTTGTTAAGAGGGGTGATTCTGCTCTTCTTTCCTTGTTCGATTTGAAATTTGTCAAAGAAGCTGTAATATTATTTGGCTTTAGAGTACTTTCTATCACTTAGGTTGGGTGCATATCTTCAAGACCATTTATCCCTTAGACTGATGCTTGGGTATCTTTATCTTGTTGTGTTTATTTTGCATTTATGAATTTTTTGGGTCGTGGGTACTTCTTAAAGCCGGTACAGACCGGTTGAGGGGTCAATGTCTTATAGACCACATCCATACAGCTCAGCTCACAGGTAGATGTGCCTATGCCAGGTCCACACTATCTATACAAATATCAGACAGACAGGACAGCATCTTTTAGATCACATTCACACAGCTCAGCTCACAGGGAAATACGCCTATGCCAGGTCCACACTATATTATACAAATAGCAGTCAGACAGATTCATGTTCACATCCATACAGCTCAGCTCGCAGGGAGATGTGCCTATGCCAGGTCCACACTATATTATACAAATATCAGTCAGACAGGACAGCATCTTATTCATCACATCCATACAGCTCAGCTCGCAGGGGGATGTGCTTATGCCAGGTCCACACTATACTGCATACATATCAGTCAGACAGGACAGCATCTTATAGATTACATCCATACAGCTCAGCTCGCAGGGAGATGTGCCCATGCCAGGTCCACACAATATTATACAAATATCAGTCAGACAGGACAGCATCTTATAGACCACATCCATACAGCTCAGCTCGCAGGGAGATGTGCCTATGCCAGGTCCATACTATACTACATACATATCAGTCAGACAGGACAGCATCTTATAGATTACATCCATACAGCTCAGCTCGCAGGGAGATGTGCCCATGCCAGGTCCACACAATATTATACAAATATCAGTCAGACAGGACAGCATCTTATAGACCACATCCATACAGCTCAGCTCGCAGGGAGATGTGCCTATGCCAGGTCCATACTATACTACATACATATCAGTCAGACAGGACAGCATCTTATAGATTACATCCATACAGCTCAGCTCGCAGGGAGATGTGCCCATGCCAGGTCCACACTATACTACATAAATATCAGTCAGACAGGACAGCATCTTATAGACCACATCCATACAGCTCAACTCGCAGGGAGATGTGCCTATGCCAGGTCCACACTATATTATACAAATATCGGTCAGACAGGACAGCATCTTATAGATTACATCCATACAGCTCAGCTCGCAGGGAGATGTGCTTATGCCAGGTCCACACTATACTATACAAATATCAGTCAGACAGGACAGCATCTTATAGATCACATCCATACAGCTCAGCTCGCAGGGAGATGTGCCCATGCCAGGTCCACACTATATTATACAAATATCAGACAGACAGGACAGCATCTTATAGACCACATCCATACAGCTCAGCTCGCAGGGAGATGTGCCCATGCCAGGTCCACACTATACTACATAAATATCAGTCAGACAGGACAGCATCTTATAGATTACATCCATACAGCTCAGCTCGCAGGGAGATGTGCCCATGCCAGGTCCACATTATACTACATAAATATCAGTCAGACAGGACAGCATCTTATAGATTACATCCATACAGCTTAGCTCGCAGGGAGACGTGCCTACGCCAGGTCCACACTATACTATCAAATATCAGTCAGACAGGACAGCATCTTATAGATTACATCCATACAGCTCAGATCACAGGGAGATGTGCTTATGCCAGGTCCACACTATACTACATAAATATATGTCACAGAGACAGAATCTTATAGGTCGCATCCATACAGCTCAGCTCGCAGGGAGATGTGTTCATGCCAGGTCTTAGCGATGATGCGGACGTAACGTACTCTTGGGTGGTAGGGAAGCGGATGAGAGACCACGGTGCTATTGTCTTGGTTGCCGGGGAATACCTATGAAAGAAGATACACATATCATAGCGGAGCTCCCCTGCGGAGCCCCATAGTCATAGAAATGTGATATAGCTATACGGTAAAGTTCCCATGGTCACGATGGGATTCCTGTGTTTTCCGTATGTCCTTGCCCTTCGCGTCTCTGATTGGTCGAAAATTGAATGGCGCGAAAGTGGGGACGCGCGCGTACTAGCCAATCAGAATCGAGAAATTTGTGCATATATTTTTATATACGATTAACTTTTTTTTTATAATTTTACCTGATGTAACTTGTGCAATAATTTTGAAAGAAACAAATTTATCTATCACACTTGTGGTAGTTTCACAAATTGTATAGCAGCTCTTCATATTTACCTGGCATTAACTTGCAAAAACTTTATAGATACGAACAATTATAGATACGAACAATCCGTTCAACAATCCGAACAATTATAGATACGAACAATCTGTTCAACAATCCGAACAATTATAGATACGAACAGCTCCGTTTTAGGCAGTGCATATATAAATAAAGTACCTTTTTTGTGTTTTCTAATTAAGAGAGAAATCATTCGGCCCAAGGACAAAAGTCGTGTAATATAATTTTCATATTTTCACATTGTTTTAGGGTATATAACTTACGATATAAATGTCAATATTTAATCGGTACTCTTTGCACCGTCTAGTAAAACATTTTTATTTTAATAAGTTTGAAAAGTAATACACCGTTGAATTTGACAAAGAATTTTATAAATAAAAACAGTGCCTTTTCTTGAATTGAAATTCAAGATATTTCACTACACACGATTATTATTACAGCAGACCTTAAAGTTTCCTGGATTTTATTTTCACGCTCATTAAAGGTAATTGCTCGAAATTCTGTTAATATTATTTTATATCTGTGTCGCCATCGCTGTTCAATAACGAACGCGAAGACAGTTTTTTATAAACCATTTCATTGTCGAGGCAACTATTTAAGTCACATACAAGAACAAAAATAAGAGCTCTGAGTTGTTCAGAATAATTTTCTTGTTAGAGCACACGTCAACTTTGCCGACGTCGCGTGCACAACATTCTGTATGAAAAAGGCGCCTTAAAAGGCCTTGGTAAAGGTATTTTTGACACCACTGTTTGTTTTTGTAGTTTTTGCAAAACCTGTATCAATAGTTCTTAAACTTTATTTTTGCAAATAGAATTGTTCCGTAAATCGCATTTTACATTCGCATTTATCGCATTTGTCCGGCTAAAATGGGCCTTTGCAGTTTCCCGTGACCTGTTGTCCGTGAATTCACGCCAAATATCGAGCTTGTCGGCGTAAACTCGCGACGGCTTTAAAGATATCGCCTTTAAAATTTCGGGATCTGATAGATAATTATGCCAGGTCATAAAGTGTTTGAGGAATTTTCATTTTTCGACTGAAGATCGCTTTTATAGCACTTTTCGAGCCCAAATCTCGCCAAAAATGAGAGTTCCAAATTTGATTCCTGATATTTTGTTGACAGTGTCAAATAACAAAAAGTCCTCACACACTTTGGTAGATCATCTATCTGTCATTGAAATGCAATTACGTGCAAGTGCATGCGCAATAACGCGAAGGTGCATTACGCTCTAGAGTAAACTCCGTACTTTTGAGTTTGAGGCCTCAAAACTTATTCATTATTATTATAATTCATCTCATTTTTATGCGTCTTGATGTACCGGATCTTTGTGTTGATGTAACTATAAATCAGGTGGGTATCAATTAGAATTCTAGTCGAAGTCTCACACGCATGGATGTTGGTTTGTAAAGATCTGTCAAACAACGATTCGACTTCAATATCGCATTTAAAAAAGAGCCCGAGAAAACTGTGTTTTTTGCGAGAGCAAAACTGTTTTTAAATACGTTGGTGAAACAATAGCGTGGACAAAACGACCGCAATTCTGTTCGACATGAAGTCATTTATTGGACACGTCCAAGAAAACAAAGCGTATTTTACAACAGTAATCCTTACTTCGCCGTATCTTACCTTTGCGTGCCCCTGTTCGTCGTAGTAAGGAGTCCAAGCTTGTCCATCCCGACTGTGGCTCAACTCGTACGATGTGACCCACTGAAGGGAAATTCCCCTGCCTTGAGTCGCTATCTAGCGATACCAAACAATCCTTCCAATCAAAAATTATCGAAAAAATCCTGTATTATTTTAATTCGAATTTTGGACTTTAATTCGTGTCGTCAAACACATGTAAGAAGCATGACAAATGCTGTTATTCGCCAATTCTAAGTTAGTTTTTATTGTTTCCTATTTTCAAATCCAAATACAACCTTGAAAAGCTTTTAGGTTTTGTTTATGAAAAAGGTGGTTTTACAGCTCGAACGTTTCAGTATTCCATGGAACCTTGAAATCCAGTGTTCCACCAATTCACGTATTGAAATATATCATCATCATTATCACCATCATCATCATCATCATCACCATCACCATCATCATCATCATCATCATCATCATCACCATCATCATCATCATCATCACCATCATCATCATCATCACCATCATCACCATCATCATCACCACCATCACCATCATCACCATCATCACTATCACCATCACCATCGCTATCATCACCATCATCACTATCACCATCACCATCGCTATCATCACCATCATCACCATCGCTATCTTCACCATCATCATTATCACCATCACCATCATCATTATCACCATCATCATTACCATCGCCATCATCATCGTTATCATCTCACCATCATTATCGCTATCATCATCGCTATCATCACCATCGCTATCATCACCATCATCATCATCACCACCACTACCACCACCACCACCATCATCCACCATTATCATCATCATCGTCGCCGTCGTCGTCGTCGTCATCATCACTATGCTATGTTGATAAATCGACCGTGAGAATTTTTTTATTTTTTTTTTAACGGCGGAAACCGATCAGATAGTGTTGGTAGGTGTGCGTATAGGTGTTATGTGTAATTACTTTCGAAATTTTGTGATTCACCCCTGACAATGGCCAAAAAACCTCCATGATGGTCGATTTATCAACAAGCCATAACTCTCCCCCTAAAAACCCGGGGGATCTCAAATTTTTTCAAAAGGTAGTCATGGCCTTTCAAAGCTATGGTGCCAAGTTTCATTGAATTTGAACACTCTGATATGAGAATATTGATAATGTTGTATAAGACCCTAGGGGAGGTGTATAACTGAACTTTACCTGACTTTTTTGTAAAAAAGCAAATTTTCGAAAAAAGAACCCTTGATTTTTGGTTGAAGATGTGAAGCTATAGCAACCAAGTTTGGATGGTGGTTATAACTTGCAAAGATCTCTGTGCTGTGAAGCGCAATTGTTGCGGTGCGCAGCGCAGGAGATAGCATTTCGCTATTCAAGTCGAATTATCAACACAAAAAGAACGTGATTTTTTGTCGGAAAAGTCCCTTGCAGCGATAGAAGAAGTCCCTATAATGGTCCGTGCTGAGATCCCGACGGAGAGAAAAGAGCCTCGCGTGAATGTAAAAGTAATGTATTGTAAAAGCATCTAGATAAAAAATCTGTAAGGATAATAATTTCTAAAAATGGGGAACACCGTTACTAGTCATAATACGGGAAAGTTATTCGTTACCATGACCTGCACTCTAACAGTGATCTGCTCTCGTGTAAGGCGTGTTATTTCAAATATGTAGGCTCTATTACAACTAAGTTCTGGATACGCTTTGATAATCAAAATAAAAAAAATAGTAGAATAGTTAACCACAAAAAAGATCAGTGGCTGAGGCCGATGACCTGGTGTACAGGTACATCAACTCGAATGGACATTGGTGTCATTGGGGAACTAGCGGACTTGGCGCACAACCCCTGTGTACGCGCACATCAACTCGAATGGACACAGGTGTCATTGGGGAACTAGCGGACTTGACGCACAACCCCTGTGTACGCGCACATCAACTCGAATGGACACAGGTGTCATTGGGGAACTAGCGGACTTGACGCTCAAGTGTATTAAGGCTTGGATCCTAAGCTAAAACAGTTGAAATTTTGAAAGTTGCCTTAAAGTGAGTTTACATTGCCTTAAATGCACCATTTTTGGTCAAAACATCAAACTCGGCAATGTTAGCTGATTGGTAATGTTTTATTTTGAGTAATGACGTCATCCAGCCGATCACGTGACTTTTGCAAATCAATATTTCCAAAAATTCTGCGCTGGTGGATACGCTATAAAAAAGAAAACATCGCATGTTTTTATGTTTCTTTGAAACACATCTGCACACTGATGTCTTAACCGGCAAGAAAAGTTTTACCTTTTGGTCACAAATCAACATTTTAATTCGCAGCAGGTCACGTGACTTAACAAAATAATTAATATCTTGTTAACGGCAGAGAAAAGTTTGGATGCTAAAACTCTATCATATTACAAACATAAAGTCAACACTTATTTAGTAAACATCTTTGTCCAAGCTGTTTCCCCCACCGGCGGAAAGGCAAAAAACTATTTTGTCACGTGATCTATTATGTGACGTCATCACCAGCAAGAAAACATTACGAAAATGTTAAGGCCGGCGACTTTAATCATCTTGCCAAAAAGAACGAATTTAAGGCGATGTTAACAAAGTTTATGGCAAAAAGTTATATTCGATGCTAAAAGCAATCTAACCAGGCCTTAATATACTTGAGCGCACAACCCCTGTGTACGCGCCTTATTAATCAATCTACATTTTTCCCGAGTGTGGCAGCTTTATAATAAACACGGTTTTGTTGCGGCTTCTAGAATGTATCCGTGCTAGGAGCTAAAAGAATCTTAGACAAATTATCGGGAAAGATCTTTTTTTCAGATAAATGTCTTTTTTGTGTACTGTGCGTTGGTTTAATTGCGCCTTCTATGTATTTGGGTTGATAGTCTGGGAATAATGTTTTGACCAACATTGCAGCTCTGATAAATTCACGGATAATTTTTTTTCTTAAATTTAACGGAAAGTTATCGTCAACGAATTGCCGGAAGATCTTTATTCAAACTTTTAAAAATACCCTACACGCTTTAATTAGATAGGAACAAATCACTTTTTCAGCTACAACCTATAACACAATCGACCTCCCCTGCTTTAGAATATGCAACGAGGTGTTGATGTTGGCTGATGTGATACTGTAAAGAGCGTTAAAAAGATATATACGGACAGACGCGTTTCGAGACTCTTGCCTCTTCATCGTTGTCTAGTGCCGAACGTGTCTGTCATATCTATGTAAATGCTTATTGTATCACTTTTTTATTTCAGGAAGATTTATTATCGTTACCACATGAAGGTTTACTACATTTCTTCTCAAGCAATTAAGTCGAATTATCAACAATTTAGTTATCAACAGTCGAAGTCGAATTATCAACTGTCGAAGTCGAATTATCAACATTAGCAAGCCGATATATCAACATTAGCGTCGTCGTCATCGTCAACGTCGTCGTCACCGTCATCGTCGTCGTCGTCGTCATCATTGTGTACCCACCTTGGTTAGCAGCACCTCTCTTCCGATATCCACCTGCAGGTACTCGCCGGCTGCATTTATTCCTGCGCACCAGGCCTTCGTGTCCCGTTCGAAGTGAATTCGTCCTTCTTTCGGGGCGCAATGATTATCGTTAATATAGTAAGACAATGCAGTCATCGCGGAGTCGGGTATCCCTCTAGACTGAAGACCGAGTGGATTTTCCGAAGAACCGCAAACTAAAGCAATAGAAGCATAAGGTCTGAACGAGTAATTATCCGGATAGACACGAATCTGCAAGTTTACATGGGTATTCCCGACATCCAAAATTCCAAGGTCACAAAAAAAGCAAAACTAAAACAGAAAATACAGAGATTAGCCATAGGATTATTTCGGACTGCCGGACCTTTATTTTTTTAGGACCGCATCCGGCTGCCGGACCGTTAGTCACTGTTTCGAAAAGCTGTTTGATTCGCTACGCGATCGAATACTTGCTATTGCTCACAAATGCAATGGTACTTGTCTAGCTAGTGTAAGAAACACTAGAACACGAGAACAGAAGAAACAAACTACTCAAACACATCACAACCACCAGCTATATAGACCATTTTGTGGAACCTCAGTCATATGAACTAAAAGTCGGTTGATAAAGCAACTAGCACACCCCTCCCCTCCCTGTATAAAAGCACCTTGGTTTCTTAAAAAAACGCACGTGTTGGCGTATTCATCATGGTCATCATCTCTACATCGCTTAGGCACAGCGCGCCTCGTGACTCCACAGCATTTTTTAACATGTGATAACGAATATCGTGGTATATAAGGGTACATACCATGGAAGACTATGATAAATTCGTGAAGCGCCTTTTCTATATTTACCTTCTTTGCAGAGATATATATCGCCAACATTCTGAAAAGTCGGTTGGCATTCCTGACCCTCAGAGCATGGGTTAGACGAACATGGGTTCTGAATAGGACGATAGTGTGATCAGTAAAGACCAATAACGCCCTGTTGTCCCCCCCTTGGGAGTGCCATTCCCTTCCCCTACAGAGCTGCAGCAGTGGTGAGACGGGAGGGTTGGACAGAGCAAAAAATGGCATTAAATTTTCCAATTATTTTTCAATTTCCATATAAGCTCAAGATTCCGCATACAAGGAGTTCCTCTGACAAAACGCTTAATTCCAAATGTTAAAGAAATCAAGAAGATATGAAATTTAGATATTAGCTAGCAAATTTGGCTTAATTTCTGATCAGAGACCTACTTCTCCCTAAAACGAGGAAAATTCATACTTTGAACATTTGAAAATTGCACTTCAAGCCTTATATCTCGAGGATGAGTCCATTAGAAAAAAACACTTTTTGATATGTTTTTGATATGTTGGTTGGTACATAACATAGGGAACCTCTATGCAAAAATTCAAGCTTAACGAAATTTACCAGACCTTATTTTGGGAAACTTGCCATTTTTTTGCTCTCTCGGAGGGTTGTGGTTGGTGTTGCATATCCCCCCCTCCGCCCCCCCCCCCCCAAAAAAAAAAAAAAAAAGAAACAGAAAGAAAAAGAATGTGTTTTGTGATGCTTCACCTTCACCCTGAAAAAACAACTTTGACTCCCTTCCTGCTAGGGACCTCACACAAGGACGACGACAACGGCATTAAAAAAAACGCGCTCACAGATTGCTGAAAAACGACGTTCTCGTGCGCGAAGGCAAATCTAGAATGGCATTCTTGGGTTGCAAGATATGTTAGCGAAAAAAATACTTTTTCGTGAAAAATAAAACTATAGACCTTGTAAATACTGTGTTTAAGTCTCCCTATATTTCGCTTTTGCCGATAGAAGGTCAGTACTTAGCGAGTTTGAAGCCCACAACAAATGCTATTCCCTATACTGTAAAAAACCTAGCAGTCAGAATTAGGCGTTGAACATAATAAATAACAAATAACCTTTTATTAAACAGAAATGATCACGTTTCTGTAACTTCTTCTACTTGTTTGGGGGAGTTCTAGCAGCTAATATTATTAGCCCTAATACAACTTTGTTCAGATTTTCCACTCCAAGGATTTAGCATACCAGGATTTAGCATATATCCAGTGCAGTCGTGAATATTTTGGGTATGCCATTTATGTCTTTATTTACAGGCTGGAATTATATGGCTTTCAAAATTATTAAAGGGGGAGAGGGTTACATGTCCCGCCACCCCTGCTATGTTGCTGTATATTCCTGTGTACTCGCCTGATACACATGCAAAAGAAAAAAACTTATCACTGGTCAACACCTCAGTGCCAAGTGGCACATCTGGGGCTTCACCTGATGGAATTATTATGATCCTGTCCGGTAAAAGATGATTATGGTGACACTCAGTAGCGTGTTTATTTATAAAGCCAATTTAATTTGTCCATTATCAACAAAGCAATCATACCCTTTTTTATCTGTTAATATATTCAAGGAAAGAGCTGTATTCTGGCCATGATGTATATAGAGTAAAACAAAATAGATATAGTTAATGAGTATCAAGAAACCATATGACTTACATATCCCTTTGAGCACACTCAATGAGAAATTGAGGGTTTTTTTTTTTTGGGGGGGGGGGGTATTGCCTATCAATTTCTTTTGGGTAAGGCTTCCTAGCTCGCAGTGTTTCTCAAGTTTACTCAATCTCCAGGGTCTTTTCGTTTACGGGAAAAGAGTCGCCGACTTTTCTGTTCGGATAATGCGAAGGAATCTCTTATAACAATTCACTATTCTGAGTTCCAAATCAATTGGACAAAATGTCCAAATACCTCTGTTACCACGGAGGAAGCCCATGCTCTGTGAAAGTGAGTGAATTTCAATGTATGATTAATAATCCACAATATCTACAGAGTAATCACACATTTCTGAATTACTTACAACACCAAAGATGACATTGGGATTGTTTTTATTACTTTCAAAAACTAATTGCTGGAAACTCGCGTTTTTCGACTCGGCTTATTTTCATCTGGAGAGACGAATTTCGCAGCTTTAACGCAGTTGTTCTGTAAATTCATTCGCCTCTTCGGAAAAATTTGAACCCTGAAGAAACCTCCCCCTTTTTGGATGGATCGGTACAAATATAAGATCTATCGCAAATTTATAACATTTTTTCAACAGGTGCACGGAACTTGTATGAAATGTAGACAAACTTCACGTGACTGTTTTGACTACCACTTTAACTTTGGCATATCTAATGAGGCGGATGTGACGTCATAAGCAACCCAAGGACTTACTACAAGGGGGCGTGGCCTCCAAGTGGGTAGGGCTTTTTTGGTTCTAACTTGCCTTAACTCCACAGTAGCTGAATCCTGTCCGGTTCACTAGACCAGTGCTGTTCATCACGAGGTCAGCAAGGCTCAGTTCACACGCTCTCTTGTCTGTTTTATTTACCGGACCAATGTTAAACGACATGCATTTGTCGTTCAAGAAGCACTTCATTTTACACTGAAACGCGTCCGCACTCGTGTTGAAGGCCTCTAGAAGATGGAAACTGCTCATGGACTTGTTAGCGACACAGTCCAGAAATTGCACTGCACGGCAAGCATCGAGAACTACAAGACGGATAAATGACCATTACAAATGCCATATGAATTCACAGTAGTACTCATACATCAAATAGCTGAGCTAAAAGAATGTCTTCCTTAAGACCACCACTTCAACTTTGGCATAGCTAATGAGCTTTAAGTTTGTAGCAGCTAAAAGGTGGAATGCATTGCCACTAGAAATCAAAGAAGCCAAGTCAATCACCGCCTTCTCCGCAAAACTAAGAGAATACATCACAACTCTGTAAATAAGTTTATAAATCAGCAAAGGATTGTTATTGTAAATAGTTTCGTCAAAGATTTTGCTGTAAACAGATTTGTAAATAGATTTTATTTATTTTGTTTCTGTTGAGGGCCATGCGTACATTATCATTGTGATATTAAGTGAATCCCTCATTAAAAAAAGGCATCTATCTATCTTTGCCTTTTTGCAACCCACGAATAGTTTTTCTGCGACCTTCTGCGCGCGCGCACACGAACTAGGAAAATAATACTTCAGTCTTTTGTTTCGTCAATTTCTTACTCTTTACAATAACTCATCAGTATCTTTTTTATTTTCCCAATACTACGCCGCCATCTTGATGTTGGCAAAGCGCGAAATGTACTTTGGGAAGGGGTTGCGCGAAAAATTTGTCTGTAGACCTGTTACACGTGTCGTTTCCGTCGATATTCGTCATTTTGCGTTGCGAGATTTTGAAGTCGAATCAAAATCAAAAACTCGCAACGCGTTGCCGTATACGAAACTCACAACCCGCCTAGCGACCCGGAAAAAGTCGCTTCCGGTTTGAAAATGGCGGGCATTTCAAGGCGCGCGCGCATTTGTTTAAAAAATTTTCGCCGGTCAAAAATGTTTCATTTTTCCCCCTTTTGCAGCAAGACTTTCGCTCAAATCAATAAGTTCAACCAAACAATCAAAACAACCAGCGCCCGTGAATCTTTTTCCAGGATATCCAACATTGTTAGCGCGGTGAAACATCAATTTCCGTGCGATTGCGAGTCCAAAAACAAAACATGGCAGAGAGCGCCGTAGATTTGTGGCTAAGCAGCCGCGCCTAGTCTGGGTCACAGCGCATGCGTTAAAAACGACTCACAAAAATTTAAAATCGCACCCTAAATATTTGAAATCGTGACAATTTTTTTGTACGGAAATATTGTTAACCCTTTTCGTTAAAACTGCATGGAATAAGGCATACCGGTCAAAATGAAAAAAAATGTCCAAAATACCCGAATGGCTTGCACCAGGGGCTCATATGAGCACCTGCTTGCACATTAATTGGTCTAAAAAAAATTCAATATTTATTACCATGCTCACGTTTGTTCCTAAATCAATAATAAATACTCTGAACCAAAAATCATTTGAAAAAAAAATAAAGTAAAGGCAAATAAACGTTTTTTTTTTGCTGTGATGACGTCATCTAATGACGTCATCATTATGTAGCCCGATGAGTCACTAGTCCACTGGTCCAATTTCAGCAGTAAAACTCTTTCTCTAACGAATCTACGGTAATTTAAATCTTCTTAGCAACCTAACTTCCGAACACCCTTAAAGTCCATATAACCTTTTAGGGTTGATAGACTTTGTCAATTCTTTATATTTTCTTCTTCCGAATGGTATTTGGTTCGTCTGGACCCTATAAAACACGCGTTTGCGCGAATAACTCAAATCTGTAATATTGAGGTATTTTAGTCAACCTTCGGAAAAGGGCCGTGAACTGAAAGGCCCGGGTCCAGTCATTTGTGACGTAGATCGAGATGTCAACCAATTTACATGAGAAAACATATGCGCGCGCTAAACGGGTTCCCGTCTTCATGTATTCTTAGTTATTGCTGAAGAACGTTGTGTGGTTACATCTTTTACCGTCATCTTTATATTTCATCCCGGTAGTTAAATGGTTATTTAACTTCAGGAAACAAATCAGCAAAATTTAGCGGATATTTTTTAGACTAATTGAATCGTTTTTCCATTGTGCGCGCGCGCTGGATTCGCAATCAAGAATGGCAACATTCTCACGAGTGCGAGATGTTTTTGAAACCTACAACAAAACGATATTTTCTTTTTTCTCATACAATTTTCGACTTTAAATTATTCTTCGCTTCATTGTGGGTAGCATTGCAATAGAAAACAATTCGCCAATATTTTGTTGAAATTGCCGTCTTTGAATTTTAACGGATTTAGAGAAAATACGTTGTTTCAGATTTTCCCGCCAAAACTTGGAATTATTCACTCGATTCAATCTCCTTTCGCGCGGCCAGGAAAATTTTTAAAGATCTGTAGAAAATTCAAATTCCAATCAAATTCAATCCCCTTTTCAGAATTTGAAAAGTTTATCTATGCTTTGTTTTGGCTAGATTGATATAAGTAAAAGGTTTTAATAAGAACTTTAACACCGGGCAGGGGCTCATAAGTAGGGGCAATCAACTTCCCCACATTCTGGTACTAGATAAGTGTCACGGCGTTTCCTAGGATCAGGCTATTTTTAGACGCGCGGATTAGCCAATCAGATGACAGGGCGGAAAAATTGACTTTGTCTCAAGGAATCCAAATTGGCGGCAGAGAAGGGGCAAAACGACGCTTGTTTTTCAAAGGCTTATACAATCGTCAAATGCCTCCTAATTTCTGAACCCTTTTAGCCACAGAGAAAGAAACATGTTCTTACTAGCCTTGGACTTTTTTTTTTCTATAAGTGAACTCAGTTGTTGCTACGAGTACATTTTTTCTTGTTCTAGCAAAAAAAAAGTGATCATTTGAATCGATCTCGAAATTCTCTCGCTGAAAGGCGATATTATCATTCATAAGGTTTTTGATACTGCTAGTTAACTAACAATAGTGTTTATTTTAGTTTTTGTTAGTTTTTGTTTTAGTTTTTGTTAAATATTTTTATCAAACGAGCTCTTCAAATCTGGAACTGTGTTTGTATCAACACCCATGACCTGTCCTGGACTCACTGTCCTGATCTGGTAAGAAATATCCATGTAAAAGTATACTAACATAAAAGGCAACCTCAATATGGATATTTGTGTCAATTCTATTTCCATTTAATTCAAAAATTTATACTTGTTATTTATGATCTGTTATGAATACTTTGTTCAAATTTGACTTTCCAAAAAAAAAGAGGATAGAGAGGATGTGTATTATAGTGACTATCCACTGACGTCGTTTCTCATTTGAACTCTTGGCTGACCAAAAACTATAATATGTTTTATAATCATTACAAAAAAGGCAAGGGGGGTATAAAAGCATGCATATATGCAAAACTTGCCACCATTATAGTAGTGCACTTTCAGTCCTTGTTAAATCTATCAGAAAAGTCTTGTGGGGAAGATTATGCTGCCACACAAAGAGTCTGTTATTTCCCTGTAATAATAACAGTCGGTTATTTTGCTGTAATTGATAATTATATGTTATGATAAGGAAAATATCCTAAAGTTTTTTTAATGATAATATCTGCTTTATCAATGACTGTATTTTGCTACTCAAAAAGCTTTATTGTTGACTTTTGTTTACTGTAAAATAACTTAGTTTACACAACTCCTTATTATAATTATTGTATTTTTAGTTAATTATTTTTTTGAAGTTGTTTATATTAGCATGCTACTCTTACTATTAAATATTAACTGCAGGTATTGGTCTGCCAAAATATAGTATATTAAAAAGCACCTCTAAAGGGTGTCAACCTATTTCTTTTAAAGTCTGTATTTGTCTCTAACTGTTGACACAGTCCACAAGATCCATCAGGATAGAAGTTGTCAAGTGGTTTTCTTCCTGTGCGTATTTGGCCTATTTTGTGTACATTCATTTGGCATGGTGTTAATACAACTTCTAAGAATCTGACATTTTTTTTGTTGATTTTCCTCTTCACAGACTGAAGCAGGTCACCAAATCAAAGCTTGTAAATCCTGGTTATCAAAGTCATAGTATGAAATATGTCCAAGCTATTGACTTATTTGCCTTGATTTATATCAAACCAGGAAATAATAGCCACAAACTGGGTATTTTTAAGCTAAGGCAAGGGAGTTGGTAGCTATAAAGGGTGAATATGTTTACCTAATGTTGTTATGGATGGGCTTTGAAGAGCCCCAATCAAACCAAAATGGAATGTAAGAACAGCTTTTACTGTCTAGGCATGTGCACTAAAACAGTTGAACAATTTATATTGTAACCTAAATATTAGCCCCATCTACATTGATCATGACATTTCTATATCCTTCCTCCGAATATTTGTTTCGTTGTAAATCCTTTCGGTTGATTGGCGTACCAAGGCTTGGCCATATGAGTTGCTTTCACCACTTCCAAATCTTAGGACACTAAAAATGGACTCCAGAGTGCTACCATTGACATTTAATGAATGGACTGATGAAATAATCATCATAATCATCACACAATTGGCACAAAGATAAAGAACCATTCAGCAAACTAAAGGAAACCAAGGATAACAATCCATTGTCTCTATACAAAAAAAAAGGTTATGTCAGTCAGATAAAAAATCTTATAATATTTGATAAGGGTTCCAAGCACCAGGTGGTCAATGGACCTGGAGTCCATTTCCCCAAGTGATCCACAATATTTCAAGAGTCTGAAACTGTTTGAGTGACAGCATCATCATCTTTCCATCAAGAATTTTTTTGAAAGATTTTACTAGGGCCATTACTATAATGATGTTCATTACTATAATGATGGCATTATTACGAGCCAGGATGACATATATGCATGCTTTTATACACTCCTGGCCTTTTTTGCAATGATTTTAAATCTTATTATGATTTCTGGACAGCCAAAAGGTCAGATGCCAAGAGATTTTTGCAATTTCTTACCGGATCAGGGCAAGCTGAGTCCAGGGCAGATCATGAATGTTGATATTTATGCGCATCATGACTAAATTATTTCTTATACAAACACAATTTACTTACAGTTTTGAAGAGCTGGTTTAATATAAATGTAAAACAAAAAAACAAGACATAAACTTCCGTATGTTACTTCTTACACTATTGTTAGTTAACTAGCAGTATCAAACACCTCAGCGAGAGAATTTCGAGATCGAAACAAATGATCACTTATTTCCGAATTTATTGCTTTGCAAGAGCAAGAAAAAATGTCCTCGTAACAACGTTTGAGTCCACTTATGTAAAATATATAGTTCAAGGCTATTAACAAAATGTTTCTTTCTTTGTGACAAAAATGATTCAGAAATAAGATGGCATATGACGATGTAGGAAGACTTTAAAAAGCAAGCGTCGTTTTCCCCCTTCTCGGCCGCCATTTTGGATTCCTTGAGACAAAGTCAATTTTTCCGCCCTGTCATCTGATTGGCTAATCCGCGCGTCTAAAAATAGCCTGATCCTAGGAAACGCCGTGACACTTACATGATACAGATAATTGCCCCTACTTATGAACCCCTGCACCGGGCTTTGTGGGGCTTCCTCTGACCGGGGGGGGGGCTCTTTCGGCCCCTCATTTTGAACCATTGGAGCTATTATGATAAAATTTTCAAATAATCATTATGTGATAAAGAGGAATAAAATGGTAATGGTGTATTGTGTTGCCATAGCAACAGAATATGACGTCATTTAAGGACATATGGTTATAAATAGCCTTAAATAAATAAATCTTTCGAAACCTTTGCATTGAACATCTATAAAATTCAAAAAATTTTATCATAATAAGTTCGTATTCAAAAAGCAACCGGTATTATTAAAAATAATATTATTATCTGGCTAAACTGCAGAATACCCGTCCACTTATTTGCATTTTCCTTATATTTACTGCCTCGTTCTATAGAAATCGATCCGCACAATTGGCATCCTGCTAGCATGATCGCAGCTCTAGATCCCACATAGATCTAAGCTGTGGTTTAAAGCGCTTCGTTCAAGTCGAAGTCGCCCTGCAGTTTTTTGGCGATTAAGTTTAACTGAGGCAAACCGGCTATTCCATGATGACGAGTCCTGATAAGGACGAAACAGCTGTCCATGGTTGCCGAACTGCACGGATAAAGGACTGTGCTAGCGTCCCGTCTTGGCCCGACTGATGCCAATGTGTGTATGCTAGTGTGCTTTTATAGTCCACATTTAAATATAGCATATGTTTGCGAATGGACTCTTAATTAATGTATTTCCAAAAAATGTTTTTCCTACTTTTTATTTATAATAGAGGAATATTAAATGTATTCTGCGAAATTTAGATGTTAATTTAAAAAAAAGCAATTTTTAGCTTATTATGTGTCATCAGCATCCGCCATCTTGGATTTAATTAAAGTTATTTATTTTAATTAATAAAAAATCTAAAGATTTTTGACAATATTTAATCTTCGTTTCAAGTTCTTTTAATGATTTCTGATGGATATGAATGTTTTTGCTATTTAGCACTATCTATATAGCATTATTTCGAGATTGTCAAAAATTGAAAAAAAAACACCCCCCCCTAAAAAAGAGATGTAAATTTTTATTGGTTTATTTTGAAACTTGAAATAAAACGTTTATATTACATGGTTTCACGTTGAGCAGGTATTATCAATAGTTGATCTTAACGACTTAAAGCGTTTTGCCTTATTTTCATTAAACCTATATTTCAAAACTTGTTTGCTATGGTTACCAGCGTACACATATTCAAATTTTGTTTACACAAAACTGATCCCAGATTAATTTTAGGAAAATTCGTCAAAATTCAATGCTCTAGTAGCCCTACAAGTTCGAAAGTTATTGCAGGTCAAAGTTGCTGGGGGCTTAATAGGGTTAAAAGACGTCTGACTTTTCAATCCACATCATATTTAAGTATTGTCTTTAAGATTGGTGATTTGATTTCGTAATGTTCTATAAGGGCTTGAGTAGAGTATTGAATATCGCCCAACTCAAAATCCTATGTAACGCGCTTGTGATCGGTTCTTATAAAAAATCGTTCTTTTGTTGTTCAGGATAGACTAGTGAATATTTATCACTTACAAGCCGGAATCCAAAGAAAATAAATACAAGTTAAAGGCAGAATTTCTAAGAGTCTTGCCCTAAAATAAACTGTCAATTGGCGAAGCCTGGCGAGGTCAGAAGAACTTTTTGCTTGAACTTCTTTTAAAAAGGTTTTTACTAAAAAAGAGTGTATTCTACATAGCATTACCAATAAATACTTACCGCTTACAAGGTTGACTCCAACGAAAAATATTATCAGTACAAGGCAGAAGTTCTTAGAATCCTTTCCGCTGAAAATCATACTCTTGCTTTTCCTTAATGAACTTTGTTGGCCGGGGAAAGAAAACATATTCGGATTGTGAGATAAAGTTTGACAAACAGATCTAATCATCTCTTGTCATCAAAACAAAGTTTATAAGTTTGCTGTGCTGAGATCAATTATTTAACCGTTGTCAATTGTTAATGTCGTCTGTTGCTAACGAGAGGAAATATAAATAACAAGGGTTCTAGTGACTCATTATTCTTCCGTTTTATCGCAAAAATCTGCATATTTTGAAAATAAAATAAAATGACTGATTAGGAAGGATCACTGTGTTCGCCCACATTCGAAAAACATCGGTCTTTTAAAAAAAAAAACATCGCCTAAAAAGCTTTCGCTTACTCCTAAATGTATAAACAAAATGTTTTTTGTGATGCCAATAATTTTAAATTATACTTTTGCAGATTGGACAAAGCAATAGACAAAGAAATGGATGTGGTTTATTGATAAAATGCTGATGTTATTCACACAATAATATACAGAATGAATATACAAATTAAACCAATGCGTTGTTGTTTATTTACTAATATACAGATTAGTGTGATGTTTAATTCTACAACTCCCGCTACCTTTTCCAAAAGCCTTCTGACCTCTTTTATTTAAAATCCTTGAAGCGTTGTCATTGGCCAGCACTGAAATGGTTTCCAATCACGCCACCTCTGCGCAAGACGCTGACCAATAAAAATCACTAAATGTTATTGGGACGAGAGTTCTTCTGCAGACGCAGAACTTGAAAATCGCGGTAAGTCACCATCTCGTTGCAGATATCAAATCTACCGATCCAAACTATATATTCCTTCTTTCTACAGTCTAATCTACTAAGTTTAGTGAAATCGACGTTTCTATGGTGAATAGCGTGTTTTCGGTTTTGATAACATCAACAATGACGTTACATCACGTGACCAAATCTTTGCACCAATGATGTGCGCTAAATCATCAAGAGATCGTCAACAAAATTTTGGAATACCAGCCATCTGGATTAACATTTTAACACAAGGCATGGGATACCCAATCTTGGGAGGTAAAACGGTGGAATAAAAGTACAGCTTTGCAAAAAAAATCATTTAATGGTGGCTATCTTTTTTATAAGAACCTCGAGCCAGGGATTTCGTCATTTTTTTTAAGAACATGCTAAGAACATGCCGAGGCTCAGATAGCAGTAAAATGTTGTTTTGCAAAGGTGATGCGTTCTAAAATGCAGAATCAAAGAGTGCTCATAAACTTGTATATTATGTCTATGATCATTTGTGTAATTCTCTACTGATAATTCATCGGGTTTTATATATTTTTAGAACATATTAAGAACATTAAATCACAAACATAAGAACGACCCAGCCTCAACGGGAACCTAATCGGTACCTCGGTACTGCCTAAGCTTTGCAGCCAGTGTTTTCCCAATACCTACTACCATTTTTTGAAAATATCTTTTCCTTGCAATCGCCTTATCAGGTCGTCTCTATTTCACCCAGGCTTGTGAACGAACTTGTGACCTGTCTGATCGTCGCCTTAGACACCAGCGAATGCCAAGGTCAAGAAACTCGACAATTGTGAGAAGACTGGTACCAAGATACAGCCCCAAGATGCCCCCAAGATCGGCTGGAACAGAAAAGAGAAGTCTGAGATAATGATAACGGAAGATAATCAGAAGATAGTGATAATGACCATGGTGATAGTGATTATGGTGATGATGATAATTATTATGATGATGGTTTCGTGATAGTTATAATGATGATAATGATGATGCCGGTGGAGGTGTTGATGGTAATGGTGGTAAAGATTATAATGATGATAATGATGGTGGTAGTTAGGTAATGGTTATGGTGATGGAAGTGATGATTAAGATTGTTATGGTGATGATAATGACAATGATAATAATGATGATGAAGAATTTCGATAATTTAATAAAACAAACAACTTTACAATTGAGGCAGAATCCTTATATCTGCTAAGGCTTCAGATTTTATATAATCTATTTCTTTTTCAGGAAACGGCGGTTCGCATAACTTACAAATGATACAAATGATTTGTATCGAATATCTAATCCTACGAAAGTTCTTTTAATCCTTCCTATTGGAACATCTTTTTAAAGAAATCTTTTTAAAAAAATGTAAAAACAAAAACAAAACAAAAAGTTGTGTCACACACGCGCATGCACTATCTACAAATAATAAATACATAAACTGCCAAAGACAGTTTTTTTTCTCATTTGGGCTTCAAAAGATTTTATATTCAATGGAACCAATAAATTCGAACTTGGATAACTCAAACTGCTTCCTTATTCGATCTGACTCCATGCCCTATAGAGACTACAGTGGAACCCCATTAAGTCGAACCCTCATGAGGGGACGGGAAAACAGGTAAACGGGAGTTCGGGTTATAGGAGTATTATAGGAGTAGAATAAATGAAAGTCCCCTTCAATGCATGCGATCGATCTGCTTTTGGGCGAACATAGTCACCAATGCTTTTGGTTAACAAATCCTGAAATTAAGATTAGATATCAATAATCAGCGAGGCGCGACGCACGTGAAAATGAAATTGGAATTTTGGGGATTTGGTTCAAAATCTAAAAAAATAGCCCCGCAAAGCATGATGTAGCTACTACAACAACTATTGTAGTTTAAGAAATGTTTCACTGTAATTTCAAGTATATACAAAGTACATATTTAGCAAATAATCGTGTGAACATTTAGATTATTAAAAGATGTTTTCCAAACTGTTGGCTTGATTAGCTATAAATTTACCCTACAATAAAACAACTATAATATTTTTATTTAAGAAAACATTTTTTTTCAAAATGTCTAAGAAAAAAGCGAAAGGGAGATAAAAAAAGAAAAAAAACATTACATTAGCCTTGAACTAGTGCACCAGTCAATTGAAACCACGACACCCCGATCCCCGGGACATAGCGGGGAAAGTAACATTCATCTGGTGTGAAATGTGCGTTACTTTCCCCGCTACCGGCGCCTGTGACGCTGTTAAAAAAACCCGATACATGGCCCCAGTGTTTTCCGATAACGTCCCACCATAGAATGCCATACCTTTCTCTGAGCTGCCATGTTCAGTCAACGAAACTTCGGCGGGAAAAGGCGCATGCATACTACACCCACTTCCGGGCCCTCTCTAGTACTTTCACCACAGACTACCCCAAATTTAAAAATCAACAGACATCGACAGATAGAGAGTAAACTATATTTTTCTTCAGTCAATACTATCAGAGATTTAGATTTGCATGCAAGTATCTTTGTTGAAAAAATATAATTTGAATACTCCGGGAAAAAACCGGGGACGCAACTTCCAGTTCAGCGTTAATTCCCCTTTCCCTATCCCGGCCTGTTGAGGGCTTCTGTCCCCGGTGGACAACAGGTGTTAAATAAGTGTTAAATCCCCCGCATGACCGCGTTACATCCCCGGTACGTCCCGAGGGTCGGGGGGCCGGGCTGTCAATTGACTGGTGCATAAGTATCGACCTCGTTTTCACAACAAAGGGGCGTAGAGTTGACGCGTTTTTACTGATCGAGCATCAAGGAAAAATCCCAACTCTTAGTTTTCAAAAACAGTTCCTATAGTCTTTAGAAAATTAAGTTCTGTTTGTCGAGCTGCCAAAATCCGATCTCCTAAACAATAACCCGTAGTAGCTAATGTTCAAAACATATCACATTTTAAGAGATCGCACTAAAAGACATTGTTTTCGCCACTATTCATACGGTAAAAAGCGCCATTTTGAAGTATTTTTACGGCTACAACCCAACTTTTTTTTATTCTTTCAGTATATCATTTTTCCGTATATATTTAACTATTTGAGCAAATAAAAAATGGGGGTAACCGACTTGCTTTGTTTTTTTTTTGTACAACTGTGGCGCGCGCGCACTTAATACCGGAAAATTCGAACAAACAGCGCGCCACTATGCGCAGAAGGGGTGCGCAGTGCAATTCAAGGGAATTACCTTAACACGTTGCTCTACTGACTACGCTAAACCGACAGGCATTTTTCCCCGGAAGTCTTAAAACTATTCTATATCGCTCCATTTCCTTCTTCGTATTGTTTCAAGGAAATAGATATCCCAAATTTCAGCTTCATTTTCTGTCAAGAAACTAAAATTTCAAACACAAATCACACAAATGATGAATGATGGCTTTGCCTTTTTCTAGATTGTAAACGCGCGCGAGCATTTTAAAAGCCAATAACTAGACGTAAGGCTGAACGATTACAGCTCGAAATAGAGCGAGCTCGAGTTATAATTATGCAATTTGTTTCATCCTTTCATATGCAGCGAACTACAATGTAGGAGTTGTTTTGACAAAATCTCTAAATCTACAGAATATTTTAATACGATCAGTTTTAGAATTAAAGCTTACTCAAAAAACGATCCGTGTCCATTTCTCTTCCAAAGGCCGAAGTTCCCAGCATACCTCATGGGTAAACCACTTCAATTTGCGTATTGATGTCAGTTTAAGTTGATGTCTTATATCGATTATATAGAATCGATTCCTTGGAAATATCGAAAATTATGCAGATTTTGAACCGTTCAAAAATGGCATAATTTTCGATATTTTCAAGGATTTTTTTGTGTTTGGATAATAAAGATATATCTGAGCCAATTGTACATGTACTTACAGGCGAACATGTTAAAGTCATAATCTCTTTCTTCCTTCAAAACATCGGTAAGGAGGGTTTCGTAGAAGACTTCCACCACAACAATGTTATCTCTGCAATGTAAAGTAACATGAGTCCTGTCACCGAAGTGCATTTGGCCACAGGTATGCATGGCGGGGTAAGATGGCCACATTGCGTCAATTAGCACCCACTTCCCCTTTTTTTAAACACCTTCCAGTCATGGCCATAAAGTTTTTCTCGAAAACCCAGCGGTTTTCACTCACGCTGAGAGTGAACGTAAGGCCTGTTCATCCCCCCCCCTTCCTTCAAACAACCTCTTCCTCTCCAACAATATCCAACCCCAGCACCTGTTAACTTGCCAGAATGTGAGAGAAATTCTGAGGCTGGAAACCCCTTAGATTACTAGTGGACCCTAAGCCTCACCGGCGCATGCGACCTGTTCTGGAGAGCATCACTTTCTCGAATTCGCGTGGAATTTTTTGAGATATAAACTTTACTTTCAAAATCGTTTTTGGTGGACGTCAATCAAGCGGTTTACATGGAGAATTAAGAGCCCCGTCGCACGACAAGCTCTCGAAATTCAAACTCTAAAGCGACCATTTTATTTTTAGCATGACAAAATGGTTATCAAATTCGTTTCGGCTGAGAGTTTTTTTTATGCTAAGGGGACATCTTTCACTGACATAACGGAAACTTTTAGTGTGAGTTAGACATTCGTTTATAAGATAAACTGCAACACACTTATCTATTTACAGAATCCTTTCGCCCGTAATCACATAACCATAAAACCGCTATTTTCATTCAGTCAGCCACAGATACACTTCTTTTAAGATATCTTATTAAAAGCAGTTCACAGAGCTCTATCTTGACGAGGTTTACTTGACGAGCTTCAAACATTGGATCGAGCATTGACCGGGCAAATATTTTCTATTCCAGCGCTGAGCAGAAGCTTATTACAAGTGGTTTGAGTTTCCTCGTCATCCGGAATCTCAATGTCTTCGTGATCTCAGGAATCTTCTTCCGCTTCCGCTTTTTGCAAAAATATTTGCACCAGAATTCCGAACTTGGCGACGCGAGCAGGCGAGGGAGAGTGTTCGGTAGTGATTGAGCTAAAAGCCAACACTTTAGCGGAAAGAAAAGTAGTGTCGACAGATTTCTATGGAAACCGGATGATTGACGTCCACCAAAAGCGATTTCTAAAGCGAAGTTTTTTTCTCGACCTGCGCTCGTGACTGAAAACGAGTATAATATTCTGCGAATTCTTGCCTACTACAAAGCAGGTAAATTGCATTTGGCTTCTGTCATTTAGATTCAGTTTTAAACGAGTTTTCATTGGCTGGTGGCTAGCACTGAAATGGTTTCCAATTCTTCTCTTCAAGGCGATGGCTGGCCGCTCAACAGCACCAAATGCGATTCCGTTAGGAGCTTGACAAACGGAAGCCAGAAAGCAAAGTAAATTTATTGACGAGTTTTCGCAAAATATTGCAGAGTGCAGTCAAAGGCGAATATTTACCTTACAAACTTCACATATCCCTCCCTTGACTTATTGGCGTATAATTACCTTACAAACTTACATATTCCTCCCTTGACTTATTGGCGTATAATTACCTTACAAACTTACATATCCCTCCCTTGACTTATTGGCGTATATTGACCTTACAAACTTACATATTCCTCCCTTGACTTATTGGGGTATAATTACCTTACAAACTTACATATCCCTCCCTTGACTTATTGGCGTATATTGACCTTACAAACTTACATATCCCTCCCTTGACTTATTGGCGTATAATTACCTTACAAACTTACGTATTCCTCCCTTGACTTATTGGCGTATAATTACCTTACAAACTTACATATCCCTCCCTTGACTTATTGGCGTATAATTACCTTACAAACTTACATATTCCTCCCTTGACTTATTGGGGTATAATTACCTTACAAACTTACATATTCCTCCCTTGACTTATTGGCGTATAATTACCTTACAAATTTACATATTCCTCCCTTGACTTATTGGCGTATAATTACCTTACAAACTTACGTATTCCTCCCTTGACTTATTGGCGTATAATTACCTTACAAACTTACATATTCCTCCCTTGACTTATTGGCGTATAATTACCTTACAAACTTACGTATTCCTCCCTTGACTTATTGGCGTATAATTACCTTACAAACTTACATATTCCTCCCTTGACTTATTGGCGTATAATTACCTTACAAACTTACATATTCCTCCCTTGACTTATTGGCGTATATTGACCTTACAAACTTACGTATTCCTCCCTTGACTTATTGGCGTATAATTACCTTACAAACTTACATATTCCTCCCTTGACTTATTGGCGTATAATTACCTTACAAACTTACATATTCCTCCCTTGACTTATTGGCGTATATTGACCTTACAAACTTACGTATTCCTCCCTTGACTTATTGGCGTATAATTACCTTACAAACTTCACATATATCTCCCTTGACTTATTGGCGTATAATTACCTTACAAACTTACATATTCCTCCCTTGACTTATTGGCGTATAATTACCTTACAAACTTCACATATTCCTTTCTTGACACATTGGGGTATATTTACCTTACAAACTTCACATATTCCTTTCTTGACACATTGGGGTATATTTACCTTACAAACTTACATATTCCTCCCTTGACTTATTGGCGTATAATTACCTTACAAACTTACATATTCCTCCCTTGACACATTGGGGTATATTTACCTTACAAATTTGACATATTCCTCCCTTGACTTATTGGCGTATATTTACCTCACAAACTTGACATATTCCTCCTTTGACTTATTCACGAATCCCTCCAACGGGAATTTTGACAGTTCGTCTAGAAGGCTCGGGGCGGGGTAGTGTGCTGTTGATAGCTGTGCATTGTAATTGACAGTCTCGCAAGGTTTGGGGCAATCACATAACTCCAAGTGCCAGTTTTTATGGAAGTCCATGAGAGCAGCACTCACAACAGAAACTGGACAAAACGATGCATTTCTTATCTCTAAAAAAAAATTGATGAAGAATTTATCTCTAAATAATCATGTTCATGGTGAAATGATTACAATCCTTTTAAAGCCCCCGGTCTCAAAATAGCCCCGCCCTACCTTTCCTTTAAGCATCGAAAATAAACGTAACAACTTTAGCAGGCGTACGGGTATTGCTTGATTTAATGTAACAAAGGGCATTATTAACGTAGAGGCAAGCAAAAAAAAAAGGGACATAAAAAAGGAAAGGTGGTAGGGGTGGGGTCACATTCTTGTTTATGTACCTCTAAACGTTCACACGGCCTTCAGAAACCAGGATTCAGCCATTTATACGTTACCCATGAACCACTGCGGACTACGATACATTGATTCTCGGGTGCAACCCGTACAATAGGTGAATAAAATCATAAAGTTAATGTATTTGAGAATTTGTAATTGCCAGAAAAAGCAAGTGTCTAAACGCAAAAGAGAGCCCTCCCCCCTCCAATGTAATCCTACAATAAGCTCCCTTAACATATAATCGAGGCTTGTTTCTATTTCTTTTTGGGACTTATCTGTTCATTTATTTTTAATCTAATAGTTTCCATTTCAATCCATTTAAACGATCCAAGCAATATAAAATAAACCTTCCTTCGACCCTATTCTCGTCTTGCGTACTCCCCTTACCCCAAGTTTGCAAACTGGCCCAGTGCACAGGCACCAGGGGCTCGTTTCTCAAAACACCCGAGAATTCTCGGGCCCGAAAACGATTTATTCCTTAAATTTGAAAAGCTGGCTAATTTCTCTAAAGGTTATGGTTTCTAAATGTGTTGAAAAATCGCCAAACATCGTATTTTACCGCAAAGATTCATGTAAAGGAAGATTCCCTTTATAGATTTATAGATTTTGATCTTTCCCGAACTTCTCGGGCCCAAAATTCACATGGCTTAAATATTAAGAAAGTTCTCGGGACCTCGCAGTCACCCGAGACTTTTCGGGTAACTTTCTGGCTCAGCAAAACTCCGAAAATAGCCCTATTGAGAGAAATTATTGGGAATATGAACCAAGAGAAAGTTCAAACTGTTCTAAAACATGAAAGCGGTTCTCCAAAAGGAAAACATGCGAAATTTTGAGCAAAAATGCAAAATTAAGTTTTTGGGCCCGAGAATTCTCGGGTGTTTCGAGAAACGGGCGCGAGGCCGATTAAATTCCTCACCTTTAATAGGTGCCATACCCAAAACTTTGCACTTGAATTTCCTCACGAAGTCTTTAGCGAAGCATTCGTATTCGCATCCCTTAGTGGAGTACCTCTCGTAATGCTCAAGTGTTCTTGAGCCACATTTGGTCGGAAACGGAGGGGGCAAGGAAACTTCCTATATAGAGTAAGTAAGCACACATACTGAAAGCCCTGTTATTAGATGCAAATAATGTTGTATTTTATAGGTTTTAGATAAATAAACAGAATTTTAACAATCAACATTTGATTGATCTTTTAAAACAAAGAAAGACAAAAAATGGAGATTCTCTTAAAGTTTGCGTGATATCTGTCAATCTAGACACCATGACGTGGCCAAAAAAGGCAAGGAAACTGTTGGAGTCGACTTCCAAATAGGCGAATGACAGGGCGAAAAATGAATGGCAACTTTTAATAAAAAGAAAATGTTTAAATATAACTAACCTTAAACCTCTTGACACTTATTGTTGTGAGATAGCCCGGGGAGATGTCATACCCGCCGTTATCCATATCAGGAACGTCATTCTGATCATGCACGGCAATCTTAAAGCCGACGCCATCGTAGCTGAATGGCCCATAGTACTCGTGCGATTTGGCATCAAGATATAGCTTAAGTCGGGTTTCTCTTCCAGCCACCGAAACGCGTTGAATGTAATTTGCGCCTGCGTTGAACGTGTAGCACCATCCTCTCTAGAAAACAAAACAAAACAATTGCTATCTCTTTAGTTTTCTCGTGTCTCCAAGAAGGAAGAAAGGGGGAAGGGGGTATTGAGATGAGGGCTTTAATCGAAAGATTGTGCTTATTTTAAAATTATTTGGCTTCAGATTATTTGTCCTCAATGAGGCTTATAATGGAGAGGGGGGCTTGGGGATGAAAAGCTTGAGAAGCTTTTACATTAAGCAACAGCATCATTAAACCAAAGAAGCATTTTGTGATTAATTAAAAGTATTCTGATGGGATTGTAAAAGGGTTTCGGAAGAACCTCCATACGCGGCTGGGAGGTCCGCTGTAATGAAAGAAAATTGAGTACCACTGCGAGCTAGACGAGCTAGCTAAAGGGAAATTGGGCGCGAAATGGGTAAACGAAACCGGACACACGACCAGAATCCCAACCTGGTGTCTTGACTTACCGTGAAAGAAAAGAAGGAGGTGAAGTTCTCCCCTGAACAAGGATAAAGCATTTTGAACGTACAGCCTTTCGCCCTATTTAACATGTTTGTGATATTATGCCCGTACTTCTTCACAAATTCCTCTGCATCAAAACTAATGTTGCTTTGTTTCAGACTCCTTTTGAAATCTGCGTCCTGTTCATCCAGATATATCTGGGCACTTGTGTTTAAAATCAAACTCTTTCTCAGCATGTTCTTATTGCATATGGTAACTGCTGGGAAATCAACTTCACCTGGCTGCTCCGCACCGCGACTAAAAACCACCTTGTACGCCCTTAGACGATTCACGCTAATAACAAACTGATATATAAACATCGCGCAACAGAACAATAACAAAAGGAACCAGATGCGGCGCCTCCAACGGGAACTAGAGTCGACCAGAAAATGGAAGCCATGAAGGGTTGTGTAGCCAGCGAACTCGCGTATCATGTTCCATGTTTCGTTCTCTTCTTTGTGTTCTTTTTCTCTGGCGTCCTCCTTATTGCGCTCTTCAGGAGGATCCATTCTTTTCCTATAGACTGCTTGAAAGATATAAATTTAGTACTAAAACAACTAAATAGCATTACACAGGTTTTTGAAAACCACTTAATGCATACACAATTTTAGACACTCAGTGCATTTGATGTAGTTAAATTTAGTTTATACTGTTTAGTAGAAAAACGCTGCGGCTGGTCCTCAGTTAAACTAACAGAGCTGTATTAGACCATTTCCACGCGTATAACGAATCGAATGAATCCGCACCTTTTTCGTTTATACTGTTTCGTAAAAAAACACTGCGGCTGGTCCTCAGTTAAACTAACAGAGCTGTATTAGACCATTTCCACGCGTATAACGAATCGAATGAATCGGCACCTTTTTCGTTTATACTGTTTCGTAGAAAAACGCTGCGGCTGGTCTTCAGTTAAACTAACAGAGCTGTATTAGACCATGTCCACGCGTATAACGAATCAAATGAATACGCAACTTTTTCGTTTCGGATACGGCTATCGTCCACGCGTATAACGAATCGAATGAATACGCAACTTTTTCGTTTCGGATACGGCTATCGTCCACGCGTATAACGAATCGAATGAATACGCAACTTTTTCGTTTCGGATACGGCTATCGTCCACGCGTATACGACGATTACGCTGGCGAATCCGCAACTTTTTGAATCCGCAAACAAAAGCGGAACGGAACGAATACGCTACGATTCCGTATACGTGTTGACGGTCGAATCCGAAATAAGGATGATATATATGCGTACATGTCGTTATGTACGATAGAGTGGGATATATCTTGATGTGTTGGAAAAAAAGGGGAAACTAATTTTTCATTCCTAAAGACCTGTTTTGGGGTCCCCCACTTATCAGGGGATTTATTAAGAATAATCGTTACCATCCGTATTGCATTGCGCACCCAGTTCTGCGCATATGCATTACTTTTGCTCGAAAACTTCGTCATTTAGCGCACCTACATAAGTGAAATTACATGCTTTGCTACGAAATATATATACATAAAATAATAATACCATAGATTTTTGCCCACCGATCAGGGGAACCCCATTATTCTATTTAAAAAATTTGTTCAAATTGTAGCGAGCTGTAAAACTCTTAATAGATTCTCAACATTCAGGCCCGTAGCCAGGATTTTGAGCGGGGTGGTTCGTTTTTCCATTTCAGCGGACCAAATTTCCGGTATACCCCTCTCAATCAATCTTGTATTTTAAATGTTATTAATATGGTGCTTTTCAACATATATCGATAATAATAAATATAATTATTATTAAAAGATTTTTATAGTAATTTTAAAGTCATATTGATGTGCACGGTATATCTCCAGCCAAACGTTATATATTTTTGTTTGCTCTGAGCGGACCTTACAGCCGGGTGGGGGGGGTTCGTCCGAACCAATCCACAGTGCAGATTGTATGATTTGTGGATTGTATGATGTTTGTTAAAATTTTAAGTCGTTAGGGCAGGTGCTGTGAATACGTGCTTCATTATTTTGTGCTGCACGTAGTTCACAAAGGGTGAGTAAAAAAGGAATCATTAATAGAAAATATGCAACCCACTGATGATTGTTTTCATGAAGTTTACAATGTCCATGCGCACGAAACACGTTCAGTGGTAAGAAAAAATCAAAAGGGTTTTATTTCAACCCTTAGATGTTTTTCGCTGAGTGTAAATTTAATCTTAAATTAGTTTTTTTTAAGAATGTGGTACTAAATTTTTGTAAATTCTAAATTACATTTCCTTTTGGGTTTGTTAATATTAGAACAATTTAGATTTGCTGAACACTTTTTAATTTCTATATCACGGCCTTTATAAACAAAAGCAAATAATATTATTATCTATTTTTCGTATATTGCTAGCTCCATAGAAACGTTTGTTAAACTTAAACTATTGGTTTAAGCGTGGTGGCTATCAAGGTTTTACCGAAATAAACAAAAAGAAGATAAAAAACACATTTCTTAAGTAAGGTAAGGCCTTGTTGAGAGGAAATAGAGGTGTTAGCATAGAAAGAATGGGTATTTACCAAGAGGAAAACTCGTATTCCTGTTATTTTCAAGCAAAAACAGGCGACGTTGTGTCAAGCCTGAAAGAGAGGCGAGGAACACAAGTTAAATAAAACATGTAGGCGTCATTCACATAAGAAATACATACATGTGATCTAGGTTACCACTGGCAAGAATGAGAAGACATGTAATGAACTTACACAAGTTAAATAAAACATGTAGGCGTCATTCACATAAGAAATACATACATGTAATCTAGGTAACCACTGGCAAGAATGAGAAGACATGTAATGAACTTACCCAAGTTATTTTCCGTCCTCTAGTAGACTTAAAGTTGATTTGAGTAACACCGGTCACAGTATATTAAGTAAGATATGCATAGGGGATTCAACACTTAGGTTGCAACACATCAATGGGCCAAAACAGCGGTAGTCTCATAATTAAAAACGAAATTTCCATATTGTCAGATTAATGATAGTGGAGCCTGCGCCGCGGAGCTCCACAGGTATAGAAATTGTTTAACTAAGCAACTCAGTTTTTGTGTGTTTTTAATGTAAAATCGGTCGCCCTGTCGCCTCGCCTGCCCCCACGCACCATGGCTTGTAGAAATAAGAGACAGGAATAATTGGACAAATAGTTAACAGAGACATTCCATTACCGGAACCAAGTCTTGCATGCTTTATAAAGATGGTAAAGTATAGCATTGCTTTTAAACACTCCCCATTAAGAGTCCAAATAATACTGTAGTCAAAAGAAGCAGTGTTTCTACTTCACCGCGAAGGTATTCTAAAGTTCAACGTGCCTTAGCTGCTCGTCTACTTCTGAAGAGCGTTTTTTTTGGATTTAAAAAAAAAAAAACTTATTTAAAAAAAAAAGAAAAAAAAAAGGCGACGTTGGTGGGTAGAATCCTGCCCAGCCAGGGACTAAGCACTCTATATATTTAGATCAATGCTACTGCACTATCTCGGTACCAAGTAAACACAGCAGAGGTCAACTCTGCTATAGAATATCTTGATATCAAATTAAGTCTTTTACAAATATTAAATATCAGCATTCCTCTATAGCAGAACCAGTGTTTTACAGACCACTAGTCGCATCATAATTGACTTTGCCAAGGAAAGCCATTTCTGTGAGGATCATCTTAGTATAAAAGATGAGTTGTATAATACGTGGTCCAAATACGCATGTGTATGCATCAAGCAACGAAAATTTTGAGATGACTAGCAGTTCACAGGACGTAAAAACATGGCCATCTCAACCAGTCGGATCAGAGAATGCAACCAGTGGGAGAAACAGTGCGAATGGCTTCAATAGAGGCCGGTTGGTGGTGGCCACAGTCTTTATTGTTATCTTGGTCCTGGTTGGAGCGATTTCTGCGTCTTACTTCATTGCCAAGGCGCAAGTGCAAAACACAGATATTCAATTCTTTCGAGTTGACACGTGACGCGTTTGGCCTTAGTTAGGTTTGGTAATTCTTACAAATTTAGTTTTTTTTTCTAATAGAACTTTTAATCAAAACAAGGCATTTTTAACTTCTTGAAACAAATAAAAATAGAAATGACTATACAAATCATACTGGATAAGACTTGTAGACTGTCAGTTGATACTCAAAATATTTTAATCTTTAGAAGTATGGGGAAAACCCTTCGTATAGGCAAAGACCTGTTTCTTCCGAAGAATATTTGTCTGTCGTCTACGCGTTAACCTCCATAGCTTAGTGTCCGTTTATATATAGCTACCTATGACATCAAATAGATGCGGGGAAGGAAAAGTCAAAACATGAAGTCTTCTTTTACAGTCAACCTTGTTTCGAAAGGTTTGCAAGAATCTGAATACCCTAAAACCTGTGTAACATAATGTGTACAGGCCTGTACCCAGGATTTTTCTTAGGGGGGTTGGGGTGGGGGGTGCGAAATCCGAAAAAGTGGGCCAAATTTCTCCAGGACGGGGGGTGGGGCTGGAGGGGGTGAGTTTTTTGATAGAATTCTGACCCCCCCTCCCCCGAAAGAAGTTTGACTTTAAAATTATTTTTATTAGATTCTAGACACAATCGAACGATCCATAATGCGCTTTTTATCTAATTCGCTTATGCTTTATATATAGTGGACTTTCCGCCGTTTTGTGAATGTGTTGGGGGGGGGGGGGGAGCTAACGCATCCCTTGCACCCCCTGGGTACTGGCCTGATGTATAAGGGATAGCGATAGGGAAGAGAGGCCAATCACATAAGATTGCATATCCAGAGGCCTTTCCTTTATTAATACGTTTGAGCATGTGCCTTGAAAACAATGCCTGCTTTGTGACCGCGATATATTTTGAAATCTATAAAGTATTTAACTTTTATTGAATAACTTATTATTATATTATTACCATTTTACCCATAGCGCAAAGTGGGTGGACCACCTGGTCTTCTTGGAGCACGTGTAATGTCACATGTTCTGGTGGAATCCAGTCCCGCTCCAGGTATTTCTTGGACCCTGCAGGAAGAATAGACGTATCAGCGTGTCGGGGAGATGACAAGATGGAGAGGGTGTGTAACACAAATCCTTGACTGGGTGAGTATAACAACATGAAGAGGGTGTGTAACACAATTCCTTGCCCGGGTGAGTATAACAACATGGACAGGGTGTGTAACACGAATCCTTGCCCGGGTGAGTATAACAACATGAACAGGCTGTGTAACATGAATCCTTACACGGGTGAGTATAACAACATGGACAGGGTGTGTAACACGAATCCTTGCCCGGGTGAGTATAATAAGATGGACAGGGTGTGTAACACAAATCCTTGCCCGGGTGAGTATAAAAAGATGGACAGGGTGTGTAACACGAATGCTTGCCCGGGTGAGTATAACAACATGGACAGGGTGTGTAACACGAATCCTTGCCCGGGTGAGTATAACAACATGGACAGGGTGTGTAACACGAATGCTTCCCCGGGTGAGTATAACAACATGGACATGGTGTGTAACACAAATCCTTGCCCGGGTGAGTATAACAACATAAACAGGGTGTGTAACACGAATCCGTGCCCGGGCGAGTATAACAAAATGGACAGGAAATGTAACACGAATCCTTGACCGGGTGAGTATAACAATATGGAGAAGGTGTGTAACACAAATCCTTGCCCGGGTGAGTATAACAACATGAAGAGGATGTGTAACACAAGTCTTTGCCCGGGTGAGTATAACAACATGGACAGGGTGTGTAACACAAATTCTTGCTCGGGTGAGTATAACAAGATGGACAGGATATGTAACACGAATCATGCCCGGGTGAGGATAACAAGATGGAGAGGGTGTGCAGCACGAATTCTTGTCCGGGTGAGTATTACAAGATGGACATGGTGTGCAACACAAATCATTGCCCGGGTAAGTATAACAACATGGACAGGGTGTGTAACACAAATCCTTGCCCGGGTGAGTATAACAAGATGGACAGCGTGCGTAACACAAATCCTTTCCCGGCTAAGTATAACAACATAAAGAGGGTGTGAAACACAAATCCTTGCCCGGGTGAGTATAACAAGATGGACAGGTAATGTAACACGAATCCTGCCCGGGCGAGTATAACAAGATGGAGAGGGTGTGCAACACGAACTTTTGTCCGGGTGGGTATAACAAGATAGACATGGTGTGTAACACAAATCCTTGCCCGGGTGAATATAACAACATGAAGAGGGTGTGTAACACAAATCCTTGCCCGGGTGAGTATAACAACATGGACAGGGTGTGTAACACGAATCCTTGCCCGGGTGAATATAACAAGATGGACAGGGTGTGTAACACGAATCCTTGCCCGGGTGAGTGTAACAACATGAAGAGGGTGTGTAACACGAATCCTTACCCGGGTGAGTATAACAAGATGGACAGGGCGTGTAACACAAATACTTGCCCGGGTGAGTATAACAACATGGACAGGAAATGTAACACGAATCCTTGCCCGGGTGAGTATAACAAGATGGAGAAGGTGTGTAACACGAATCCTTGCCCGGGTGAGTATGACAACATGGACAGGGTGTGTAACACGAATCCTTGCCCGGGTGAGTGTAACAAGATGGACAGGGTGTGTAACACGAATCCTTGCCAGGGTGAGTATAACAACATGAAGAGGATGTGTAACACAAGTCCTTGCCCGGGTGAGTATAACAACATGGACAGGGTGTGTAACACGAATCCTTGCCCGGGTGAGTATAACAACATGGACAAGGTGTGTAACACGAATCCTTGCCCGGGTGAGTATAACAACATGAAGAGGGTGTGTAACACGAATCCTTGCCCGGGTGAGTATAACAACATGAAGAGGGTGTGTAAAACGAATCCTTGCCCGGGTGAGTATAACAACATGAAGAGGGTGTGTAACACAAATCCTTGCTCGGGTGAGTATAACAAGATGGACAGGATATGTAACACGAATCATGCCCGGGTGAGGATAACAAGATGGAGAGGGTGTGCAGCACGAATTCTTGTCCGGGTGAGTATTACAAGATGGACATGGTGTGCAACACAAATCATTGCCCGGGTAAGTATAACAACATGGACAGGGTGTGTAACACAAATCCTTGCCCGGGTGAGTATAACAAGATGGACAGCGTGCGTAACACAAATCCTTGCCCGGCTAAGTATAACAACATAAAGAGGGTGTGAAACACAAATCCTTGCCCGGGTGAGTATAACAAGATGGACAGGTAATGTAACACGAATCCTGCCCGGGCGAGTATAACAAGATGGAGAGGGTGTGCAACACGAACTTTTGTCCGGGTGGGTATAACAAGATAGACATGGTGTGTAACACAAATCCTTGCCCGGGTGAATATAACAACATGAAGAGGGTGTGTAACACAAATCCTTGCCCGGGTGAGTATAACAACATGGACAGGGTGTGTAACACGAATCCTTGCCCGGGTGAATATAACAAGATGGACAGGGTGTGTAACACGAATTCTTGCCCGGGTGAGTATAACAACATGAAGAGGGTGTGTAACACGAATCCTTACCCGGGTGAGTATAACAAGATGGACAGGGCGTGTAACACAAATACTTGCCCGGGTGAGTATAACAACATGGACAGGAAATGTAACACGAATCCTTGCCCGGGTGAGTATAACAAGATGGAGAAGGTGTGTAACACGAATCCTTGCCCGGGTGAGTATGACAACATGGACAGGGTGTGTAACACGAATCCTTGCCCGGGTGAGTGTAACAAGATGGACAGGGTGTGTAACACGAATCCTTGCCCGGGTGAGTATAACAACATGAAGAGGGTGTGTAAAACGAATCCTTGCCCGGGTGAGTATAACAACATGAAGAGGGTGTGTAACACAAATCCTTGCCCGGGTGAGTATAACAACATGGACAGGGTGTGTAACACGAATCCTTGTCCGGGTGAGTATAACGACATGGACAGGGTGTGTAACATGAATCCTTGCCCGGGTGAGTATAACAACATGGACAGGGTGTGTAACACGGATCCTTGCCCGGGTGAGTATAACAAGACGGACATGGTGTGTAACACGAATCCTTGCCCGGGTGAGTATAATAAGATGGACAGGGTGTGTAACACGAATCCTTGCCCGGGTGAGTATAATAAGATGGACATGGTGTGTAACACGAATCCTTGCCCGGGTGAGTATAACAACATGAAGAGGATGTGTAACACAAGTCCTTGCCCGGGTAAGTATAACAAGATGGACATGGTGTGTAACACGAATCCTTGCCCGGGTGAGTATAATAAGATAGACATGGTGTGTAACACGAATCTTTGCCCGGGTGAGTATAACAACATGAAGAGGATGTGTAACACAAGTCCTTGCCCGGGTGAGTATAACAAGATGGACAGGGTGTGTAACACGGATCCTTGCCCGGGTGAGTATAACAAGATAGACATGGTGTGTAACACGAATCCTTGCCCGGGTGAGTATAATAAGATGGACATGGTGTGTAACACGAATCCTTGCCCGGGTGAGTATAACAAGATGGACATGGTGTGTAACACAAATCCTTGCCCGGGTGAGTATAACAACATGGACAGGGTGTGTAACACGAATCCTTGCCCGGGTGAGTATAACAACATGGACAGGAAATGTAACACGAATCCTTACCCGGGTGAGTATAACTAGATGGACAGGGCGTGTAACACAAATACTTGCCCGGGTGAGTATAACAACATGGACAGAAAATGTAACACGAATCCTTGCCCGGGTGAGTATAACAAGATGGAGAAGGTGTGTAACACGAATCCTTGCCAGGGTGAGTATAACAACATGGACAGGGTGTGTAACACGAATCCTTGCCCGGGTGAGTGTAACAAGATGGACAGGGTGTGTAACACGAATCCTTGCCCGGGTGAGTATAACAACATGAAGAGGATGTGTAACACAAGTCCTTGCCCGGGTGAGTATAACAACATGTACAGGGTGTGTAACACAAATCATTGCCCGGTCGAGTATAACAACATGAACAGGGTGTGTAACACGAATCCTTGCCCGGGTGAGTATAACAACATGAAGAGGGTGTGTAACACGAATCCTTGCCCGGGTGAGTACAACAACATGAAGAGGGTGTGTAACACAAATCCTTGCCCGGGTGAGTATAACAAGATGGACAGGGTGTGTAACAAGAATACTTGCCCGGGTGAGTATAACAAGATGGACAGGGTGTATAACACGAATCCTTGCCCGGGTGAGTATAACGACATGGACAGGGTGTGTAACACGAATCCTTGCCCGGGTGAGTAAAACAACATGAAGAGGGTGTGTAACACAAATTCTTGCCCGGGTGAGTATAACAAGATGGACAGGAAATGTAAAACGAATCATGCCCGGGTGAGTATAACAACATGGACAGGGTGTGTAACACGAATCCTTGCTCGGGTGAGTATAACAACATAAAGAGAGTGTGTAACACGAATCCTTGCCCGGGTGAGTATAACAACATGAAGAGGGTGTGTAACACGAATCCTTGCCCGGGTGAGTATTACAAGATGGACAGGGTATGTAACACGAATCCTTGCCCGGGTGATTAAAACAACATGAAGAGGGTGTGTAACACAAATCCTTGCCCGGGTGAGTATAACAACATGGACAGGGTGTGTAACACGAATCCTTGCTCGGGTGAGTATAACAACATAAAGAGAGTGTGTAACACGAATCCTTGCCCGGGTGAGTATAACAACATGGACAGGGTGTGTAACACGAATCCTTGCCCTGGTGAGTATAACAACATGGACAGGGTGTGTAACACAAATCCTTGCCCGGGTGAGTAAAACAACATGAAGAGGGTGTGTAACACAAATCCTTGCCCGGGTGAGTATAACAAGATGGAGAGGGTGTGTAACACGAGTCCTTGCCCGAGTGAATATTTCTAGCAATTCCTTGCCGCATGCGCATAAAACTCTTATCTTCATTCTAGTGAGTGGTGGTTGGTCTTTGTGGTCGACATGGACAAGTTGTTCAGTCACGTGCTCCACTGGCGTCCAATCAAAATCCAGGTCGTGCTCAAACCCTGCCCCTCAAAATGGCGGTGCCTACTGTCTAGGGGAGGGTCATGTTTCACAAAGCTGTGACATGAGTCCTTGTCCAGGTAAGGCTATAAATATCAGCGTGGCGGTGCCTACTGTCTAGGGGAGGGTCAGTTTTCACAAAGCTGTGACATGGGTCCTTTCCCAGATTAGGCTATAAATAGATCACCATGGCGGTGTCTACATCTTGGGTACATAAAGCTGTGACATATTGCCTTGTTTAGCATGTAGTTTTAATTTTTTTAAATCCCTAGTTAACCTCAATTCATAGAAAATATGAAGTAAACTACTAACCAAAGAAAAAGAGTACACATATCCGCATCTCCCAAACCCCTCGAAAAAATAACCTTGTCACGGATTTCTCTGTGTTTACTAGCCGTTGTCATGGGTGCATAAGTCACTGCAGATTGAGTTTGTCACCTTGTTTCAGTGAGCGGTGCGTTGTCTCCCTGGTCGTCATGGACCCCCTGCAATACCTCCTGCTCTGGTGGGACCAGGACCCGACTCAGACCATGCTCAAACCCAGCCCCCCAGCATGGCGGAGCTGCCTGTCAGGGGGAGGGTGAGGAGACACAGGACTGCAACATACACCCTTGTCCAGGTGAGGCTATACAAAGATCAACATTGAGGCGCTGCCTGTCAGGGGGAGGGTGAGGAGACACAGGACTGTAACATACACCCTTGTCCAGGTGAGGCTATAAAGAGATCAACATTGAGGCGCTGCCTATCAGGGGGAGGGTGAGGAGACACGGTAATGTAACATACACCCTTGTCCAGGTGAGTTTTTAGAGATCAACATGGAGGCGCTGCCTGTCAGGGGGAGGGTGAGGAGACACGATAATGTAACATACACCCTTGTCCAGGTGAGGCTATAAAGAGATCAACATTGAGGCGCTGCCTGTCAGGGGGAGGGTGAGGAGACACGGTAATGTAACATACACCCTTGTCCAGGTGAGGCTATAAAGAGATCAACATTGAGGCGCTGCCTGTCAGGGGGAGGGTGAGGAGACACGGTAATGTAACATACACCCTTGTCCAGGTGGGTTTATAAAGAGATCAACATGGCGGACTAGCCTCAACAAACTCAAGTGAGTAGGAAGACACAAGACTGTACCACACACCCTTGTCCTGGTTGAAATAGATCAATATGACGGAGCTTTCTCACAGATTGAGGGAAGGAGACATGAAATTTACTGTAAAATGTTATTCATTCGTATTCTCACATCATTTGAAATTTTTGTGCTCGCGAGAGCAGACTTCAAAATTGACAGTTTAGGAGAGGAGATGTTCTCTGTTGCTAGCGGAGCCAGCGCGGCATCCATCCATCCATCCATCCATCCATCCATCCATCCATCCAGTCAATCGTGCAACTTCCAGGCCCCACTCGATCTTACGCTGTTGTGTGTTTTTTACCGCCTCGCTTTGTGCTCCAAAGTTCGTATGTTCACAGAAGAAAGGCAGCTTGAAAATGGTATTTAATGAAAAAATAAGCGGATTCAAATGGGCTGAAGTTTTTGTAAAATCCCGCCCGTGGCAGCAGCAGCAGCAGCTAAAAAGAGGACTAAGAGGAGAGGCTCTACACAACCATTCTATATTTATTCACGTCTATATCTATGTAAGAAGATCCTAAGAGGAAAAGGCCTTGGATTGATGTCTGTTTTCAGCTATAAAAATCATTCACTTGTGTTGACGAGTTCCTTGCTAGCAGAAAGATCACGGTTTACAACAAAAAGCGAACACAACCACTAGGCGACAAACATAAAGCGACAAAAAAAAGAACACTGCCAAGGTGAGTTTTTGACGATGATTTTCATTTTGAATATGACATTTTTTAAAATTATTGTTGTGATTTTATAATGCTCGTTTGGCCGTTTTTTTTCCCCCAAAACCAATCGCTCAAACTAAAACACCGTACCAGCTTTAGTATGACGTCAAGATGACATATCAATGTCATCTATCCTTGTTTTGATTGGCTAAAATAACATCTACTTGAATTCCGATTGGTTTATAATTTTGGCACTTGAATGGCTTTTATTCAACTGACAATCGCCATGAAAATGTTAAATTCGTAAATACTTACTTACAAGTTCTATAAATTCAGGCGTATATTCCTCACGGTAAGTAAGAATTTAACAACAGAAATACTTAGTAGTCTAGCTACTGTATCAATGACACTTAGCTTGTTCGATTTATACATGTGTTTTTAGAGTACAGATGTTTACAAGTTTTCATTTCCCCCCAACACTATTCCAGATTAGAACAGCCTTCCGGCACACACCGCTAGTGCCATTACTTTTAAGACCTTAGTTTCGAAATAGAGCTGTATAAATTATTATAATGAGAATTCGTATAACTGAGAATTCGTGGTCTAACAAGCAATTTGAGCATAACAACATCCTTTGATATTCTTCGTTCTCTTTTAACTTTATTGACAGCGTTGAGATATTTAATCAAGGCTGACAAATATAATCCTGTCATATATTGCTAAAGAAGACCTTTCTTGTTTTTATATCCTGTGTATTTAGTCTTTTTGAAGATACAGCAACTTTTTCAACATTATCATAAATACTTTACAGTTTCAAGATAAATTTTTCATCGTTTATTTATTTTTATTCAAATAGTTATGGAAAATTAGTAAGGTTATAAATGGGATGATAAAAATACTAATTTGAAAGAAAAACAAATACCCAAGTTAATTGTTTTCACTTTTATTTAGGTTAAACCTACCTGAGGGTCTATGCTTGATGCTAAAGGCTGGAAGACATAAGAATAGGCAAATGTAGCCGGGCTTTCTTACTTTGGTACAGCAGTATAAGTGTAATAGTGTTTTTAGAGCAAGATACTTTGTGTCAATGATACTGTAAATCTGTAAAACATTTTTTATCAACCTGAAGATAATGAGGAAAGGGGAAATGATAGGAGAGTTCTCAATCAAATTGTTGCAATACTGTTAAAGTTTTTATCAAAAATATAGTCCCAGTTTCTTTTTTCTCTCTCTATTGACTATTTTTATATGCAATTGATAATTATTTGCTATTTCCCCTCTGCACCCTGAATAAATTAAAATTAGACATTTTCATTTAGCACTAATCAGTAATATCAAGGATTTGTTTTTAATTTGCTTCGCAAGTCAATTTGTTCTCCTCCATATGATTGCATTTAATTTTGTAGTAGCATTAGCATGTGTGGATCCAGCTGCAGGGTTTCTATAAAATAAAATAAAAACAGCAGGCCACCATGCTAAAGGGTGGGTTCACCAATATGTAATGCATGACTGAGGTATATTTGTGGATTTTAATTTCCTTGGTGATGGAGTATCACTAGTAAGTGGCACCTGAAGTGTATCTAACTATATCATTCTATATTTGGAATGCTGTTTCATCCATTATTTGTTTCTTTGCAAGGGCAAAGCCGGTCAGAATGCACCTAGTGCTAGTGTAGTAGTGTACATGAATGGAACTTCTATAAAAGGGTTTTTATTAGGGCAAGGTACTTACTTAATAAATTATATAAAGATAATAACAAACTTGTGCTTTTTCAATAATAAATCTATAAAGAAAACAATTTTATATCAAACCTAAAGGTAATAGGGAAAGGGGAAAATGTTAGGAAAGTGCTCAGTCAAGCTATTATTGCATTTTTGTCATATATTTTTTAAAAGTAGATTCACATTTTTTCAAATAGAGTCACATTTCTCCCTTCAACTCCCCGTTGACTTTCTGTTTATTTGTTTATTTATTCCTCTCTACCCCAATCATAACTCAATGAACATGGTTTGGTTTGAAATGAAAGAACTTTAAGTAATTTAGTATTTTCCTCCATTGCATTCATTTTTGAGTAGCTAAGTATGGGTGGATCCAGGGTTTCTAGAAACAACTGGCCAAAGGGTGGGTGCACTAATATGTATTAATTTCAACACATTCTTCTGAATAATCAGTTGTAGTAAATGGAAACTACAGAATGGCATCTAAATCTTTGAAATGCTGTTACATCCTTAATATATTCTTTACAAGGTCAAAGATTGTTATTATGCTGTTTTGATAAAAATATGCATAGCTATAATAAGAATTGACCATTCGACTCTTGAAAAACATTGTCATCAACTAAGGCAACTTGAATTTTGACAGCCTTTTTTACACCAGGATTAGTACTTTCATACTGCATATTTAATATTATTGAATGAGTGCTTGCTTGATCCATTTGGAGGGGCCAATACAATTCATAATAACATGGCAGTAAAAATTGCTTTTTTAATCTCATTGAAAAAACATTCTTTCAATGCTGGCTCCGCTTTTAGGCAGTGCCTAAATCTATATATTAAACACGTTGAACAAGTTACTTAAAATGATTACCCAATGTAACGGCACGGATACTGATTATCATATCTCTTCTCTTATTCTAGTTTATGGCGGATGGTCCACTTGGAGTAACTGATTATAACATTTTCTCTCTTATTCTAGCTAATGGTGAAAGGTCCGCTTGGAGTAACTGATTATCATATCTCTCTTATCCTAGTTAATGGCGAATTGTCCGCTCGGAGTAACTAAAACCACATCTCTCTTATTCTAGATAATGTCGAATGGTCGGCTTGGAGTAACTGATTATCACATCTCCTCTCTTATTCTAGTAAATGGCGGATGGTCCGTTTGGACTAACTGATTATCACATCTCCTCTCTTATTCTAGTAAATGGCGGATGGTCCGTTTGGAGTATCTGATTATCACATCTCTCCTCTCTTATTCTAGTTAATGGCGGATGGTCCGTTTGGAGTATCTGATTATAACATCTCCTCTCTTATTCTAGTTAATGGCGGATAGTCCGTTTGGAGTATCTGATTATAACATCTCCTCTCTTATTCTAGTTAATGGCGGATAGTCCGTTTGGAGTATCTGATTATAACATCTCCTCTCTTATTCTAGTTAATGGCGGATAGTCCGTTTGGAGTATCTGATTATCACATCTCCTCTCTAATTCTAGTTAATGGCGGATGGTCCGCTTGGACTAACTGATTATCACATCTCTCCTCTCTTATTCTGGTTAATGGCGGATGGTCCGTTTGGAGTATCTGATTTTCACATCTCCTCTCTAATTCTAGTTAATGGCGGATGGTCCGCTTGGACTAACTGATTATCACATCTCTCCTCTCTTATTCTGGTTAATGGCGGATGGTCCGTTTGGAGTATCTGATTTTCACATCTCCTCTCTTATTCTAGTTAATGGCGGATGGTCCGCTTGGAGTAACTGGACACCCTGCAGCGTCAAGTGTGAAGGCGGAACCCAGTCACGTGACAGGAACTGTACGCACCCCTCTCCCCTGAATGGCGGTGACAACTGCGTGGGGGAGGGTAAAGAAACGAGGGCATGTAATGACTTTAGATGTCAAGGTATATCATTTCTAGTGTGCTTATTCATCTTTCTTGGTATATACTTCATAAAGAATAAAAATATGGCAGCGGAGCACATGAGGTCATAGAAGAAGCCAAGTCCATGGCATTCATTTTCTTAGTATAAAGGGTTTCTCCTGGTTGATGATGTGACGTCACATCTCCCAAGGTCTTCAAGGCCAGCCACATGCATCCCGCACGGACCGCCATGGACTAGGCTGCTGTATTTTACAGAACTGAATCGTTGTTTCGTATTTCTAGGGCATGAAACGTCTGAAATTTTAGGTCGCAGTGACGGTTTTCTCCAGGTCTTGTACTCCTACCTTCGTTCGGTAGAGAACTACCTTGACACAAACTGGACAAAATGTTATCGTACCAGCAATCAAAGCTGGTCAGCGAGCACCTTCCATAGCAACTGTGATAACAAAGGTCCTACTGTGACCATCGTCCGCGTGGGGGAGAATGTCTTCGGTGGATACACTGACAGGTTTTGGGACAGTAAGTTAGTAATGGAATGTCTATCCTTAGACTTTAACGATTCGATCATAATCAGGCAGCTTACCAATTTCTCGTTTCTCGTGGCTAGTTGATGTTGTTTATTAGCTATGTGTCACAGACGGATTCATATATTTCATTAAGATCAAGTATGCTTGTCCTTGCCACGCGATGTGCAAAACTTCAAACCATACAGTTATATTACAGTTTTTCTCTGTAAACCTTTATCAATACAGATTCAAGGCCCCGGTACAAATCTTCAGAAAAGTCCTTCCTGTTTACACTGTTCAACACCGAAGGTTACAAACCCGCCAAATTATCCCTCAAAGCCTCTCCCTCGTCTGTTGCCATTGACACTGGTTCTGGTGACGGGCCGATATTCGGTGCAGGGCCTGACTTGTACATCGGCCCTCGCGCGTACGGTCAGCCATCTTCCTACACGCGATCCCTCACGTACGAGCTGCCAGACGGATGCAACAATAGAGCATGCGCAGTACTGGCGGGCAGCTACAAGTTTAACCCGACGGAAGTAGAAGTGTTCTATGATGCAAACTCAAAATGGGGTTCGTATTGTTAAGCGCACTTTATATTCCTGTTGGTCGAATTCGCTCTACCTTTGCTATTCTTTACATTTCACAACACCATCAGTAAAACCGTGAGCACCGGAAATATATACAGGGCTATTAAATTATAGATATTAACAGATATTAAAATAGTCAAAATTCAGAAAACAATAAACATATCAGCCAATCTTGTTTTTGAAACTGTCGTTTTTTCTAGCTCGCTCGGTCAATTCCTTATAAGGGCATTACAAACCCATATTTGGAAGTCTGCTCCAATCTTTTTTTTTCGCTTTTCTTGTCACCCTAGAACTGTGTAGGTCGAGAATTCTCACGTAAACTTCAAAGAATTCGTGTTCAGGCCCTAGAGTTTTTAAGAACATCACAGATTTCCAGCTCGCTTGCCCCAGGTTCTTTCAGAACATTTAGAAACCGACTGCCATTGATTGATATTCATTCCACACATTCTTTTAGGTGTTCACGGTTTAACTGGTTGCGCTGAGAAAAAAACTTTTCTTACCCATAAAAATAAAATCAGAATGTTTCGATAAAAGAAAAGTGTTTCGGAGAAACCTAGCGTTTTGGTTGCGTGTGAAAAAGAAAAACAGCAACAATAGGGAAATTCATAATGTTTTACAAGGCAACTCTGCTGTCAAAATTTCGCCCTTTTCGACAAAACTCATTTTAGGATAATAATTTCTCACCATACAGGATACAAATAGTAGAATTGAGATTCTTTAAATATTCAGATCTGAAAGAGTCCTCCATACTCAGACGAAAAGACCCAAAATACCTACACGACCTCTTGGGATTCCTGCGGCCAGTGCAGCAAACTCCATCAAGTCGGTGGGAGATGTGCTATTCTGCTAAAAGAGATGGCTGGGCATCTCTGACATTCCACCGAAAGTGTAACGGAAAAGCGCCGAATGTCGTCATCGTCAGCGTCGCGGATCAATACGTGTTCGGGGGATACAGCGACGTGCCTTGGACAAGTGAGTATCCAGAGACAAAAATGCACAATTGTAATGTAAATGTCAGTCAATCAGTCGAAATACCCAAACCAAAATTATGAAAATGGTCCAACAAACACTGGCACTCGACTCACAAATTTTCGGGGAATATGGTTTTAAAAGTGATATCGTTTTCTGTAAGAAAAAACCCGTAAAGATGTAGCCTACGTGTAGCCGCTGACTCACGAAAATATCCTCTCGTAGCGTTTACGCAGCAACGGCGGCGATAATCGTGTTCCGTGACGTCACGACTCTAGCAGGAAAACCTATAATTGTCTCTGATTGGCTATCACTTAGTAAGCTCTCTTTTATATTTTGATTGGCCCAGATCAGAAGTTGAAATTATAGGTTCCAGCTGTTTACGATGTGAGTTTATCGAGCGGTTCAAATATGGAGAAAAACACTACGACTCTTCCACTTATTCGGGGTAATTCCGTCTTAAGCTCAGCCTTAGAAGATGTGTCAACGTTATTTGGGATAAAGAAACCACACAAAGGGTGACGTCATGGTAATGTCGAGGAATCATCTTTCATTTTTTCCCCACGCTCGGTTCATTCAACGCAAACCAGGTCCATTATTTGTAAGATTTATTATTATTATTTTATTGCATCCAATGTTCACTAATGTTCGTAGAGCCATAACAAATCTCATGGACATAACCCTGGAGCAACGAGTAAAGGGTATGAACGAATTAACAAATCCATTTTTTAAGGCAATGACGACAGCTCCTTAACATATTAATAATATCATTACAATCAACTAAGTATCTAAAGAATAAGCTTCTATAGACTATAGACTATAGAATTGGAGATTCCAGCTATAAGCGCGCGTGCTACCAGAATGCTACGCGCGCTTTGTAACACTTTGTTCGGCGGCGTCCCTCAACTGAAATCGTCCATTGTTTTACCGCATTCTTTAAACATACTGTACAACAACTAACTTTATCTTTATGAACTACAATCCATGCACTCATAACGAACTGAAAACAATCTGAATCCGCCCCCGACGTGGAACAGCTGTAAATTTCGCAAGAATCAAGCTTTGCGTCGCTTTAAGCTCGCATTTTTCATCAAATTTGGGAATTAAAAGGTAGCAGGCTTCTTGCATTGCTTGTATGTTTGTTTCAAATTAACATTTCTTAGTGTGACATGACAGCAATGAACTCTCGTATATAAGCTGATAATAAACTAATATTGGATAATTAATTACAAATCGCTAAGGAGGTGCGTTACAAACTATTGCGACAGCTTTTTTATTACAAATTGCGACAACTTTATTACACATTGCGACAGTATTACAAATTGCGACATTACAGCGCTTCTTATTCACAAGATACCGTTCGTAATCTTTCTCAATTACCCTCTTACAAAGAATGCAGGTATACGTTAGAACTAAAACGAAGAAATGTGCACTTAGAAAGTAGCAGCATTAGAGGGCGATGTTGGAATGGTTTGTTTTGCAGGACGAAGTAAGAGAAAATCCATGTACAGATTATCGCTGCCGTTACGAAGGCGCTACGAGAGGTTATTTTCGCGAGTCAGCGGCTACACGCAGGCTAGTAGAGATGTGAATGTTTTTTTGGTTTAAAGCGTTCGCTATTTCTAGAACGTGCGTATTTTTGTCATATGATTGTAATGTTTTTGTTTCGTCACGCTCCGCTAATGTTTTAAATTTTGATGAAACTATATGATAAAAGATTTTGGTGAAACTATATGGTATCACATTCTGGTGAAAGTATATGATAAAATATTTTGGTGAAACTATATGGTATAATATTGTGGTGAGACTATATGATACAAGATTTTTGTGTCAGCTTATGAATAAATTACTGGAACTATATGCTTTCTTCATTTCGTGGAATCCGTGCGGTGTGTGCGGGTTTCATTTTATAATGCAATCGTATGGTTACAGCTGCTTCGTGACATTCTTTGAATATTAATTCTTCGGAGCGAGTCAGGGATTCACCGCGGGCGAGTGTAAGCATGTCTATTGTATTCGGATATAGGGGATTCCCCGCTACGTCGTACATTCCACTCTTCCCTAACAATCGAGCTCTCGTGAGGCAAACACGAAAGCTAGCTCCAGACTCGCTGGTTGTTAGGGAACTCTGGAATGCAATCTATTGTTCTCCACGTGGACAGTGATTGTGTTTTAATTAGTGGCACGTGGATCGCTCGTGGTAAGCTTTGTGTTTATAGTCGACACAGCTGTGTCATGACGTCGCATAAAAATATAATCTCTTGTATTAGCATATAGAATGGATTGTAACGCAGGAATTCATTTGGCGTTGGAGGAGGAGGGATATTACGATTGTTTATTTTGTGATCTAAGGATAGCGGAATAAGTGACTAAGGGAGAATCGGCGAGGTTCGAGGCCTGTTGTGGTAGGCAGGATATGGTAAATGACAATGAAGCTAATGTGTGTAGAAATTGTGGTGTTCACCATGGATACGTCTATGCCGTCGAGTATGTTGATTTTTACGAGAATATGTACAGGATACGTAGGAAAGCAGTGTACCATTTAGAAAATGTGTTGTTTGATTTTGACTTAGAAGGGAATAAGCATGACCTACTCAGGAGGTTCAGACAGTTGAGACGGCTATGAATAAGTTATTTATTAGGAGACGATATATTCAGATAAAGTTCATTCTCTACAAATTGTTTTAATTGAAAGATTAGAAGCGGAGTATGAGGCAATGTATAAAATATATCAGTCCTAGGACACTGAGGTATTATGAGAAGTTGTGTAAGCAGGTTTGTGATCGTCTAGGATAGACGTACATTCATGGTAGAGAGTTTATAACTAAGTGATAACTAAGTGACGAAGTGATCACCATCTTTCTCTAGAGATATGTATATGCTTCCCATATGGGGTCTTATCATAATAAAACCTTATGCTAAAGTTTTGTTTAGTTTGTCTCTCATTTCTACCATAATCTGTTCTCGGATATGATCCTCGCTTTTTTTTCTCTCAACTGAGGTTTACTCCACAGGGTAAACTGTCTGAGGAGTCTTCGTTGGAAGGAGTAGGGAAATTATTAGTTTTGTTGCCTAATTTTGACAAGATCTCAAATCTCGGTAGTTCTTTTAAATAGTCAATTGATAAGCTCTTAGAGCAGAGACAGCTAGAATTCGAATTGTATGATAAATCAAGAAGTTCAGGCTTAATTAAGCTATTGAATGGAAAAGTTTCTGAGCGGCACGATTCACATAACCAATTCATTTGTTTTCGATATATATATCTAAATTCTTTGACCGATAAGCATGTGCATTTTAGGTGAAACCAACATATGCACTGGTCACATTCCATAGCTCTATCGCCCTTCTTGAGTGACTGTCGACAGGTTCGACAGGAATCTTCATTTAAATTAGACATCAATACGTACTAGGCTTACGTGCCTTACGTTAAATTTGCTGACTCTACCTCTTGTGAATCGTGGTCTTCTCGTTGCTTGAGGTGGAGTAAATCCTGTGATTTACTGATCAGCACAGCTTGGCTGTCGTTATCCTCAGGAACACTTTTCCATTCTGCTTCCAAATGTACTTGAACTTCAGATCATGCCTGGCGCTTAACGCCGCCTTGTGCCTGGACTCAAACTCTCCGAAATGTAGATCTTGTTATCGGACTGCGTGAGACCCGTTCGGATTTATCTCGGAGATGTTTCCGACCGGCGTAAAATCGGTCTCGAACATCTCTGCGTGCAAATTTGACAATAATTGATGCAGTCGGCGTGTTAACATGTACTCCTGGCTTAGCTGGGCGCTGGTGGGGATTCGGTCTCGGAGCAGGTAGCCTGTGGCTTGTGCTTATGTCTTCTTCTAAGATTTCGACTTCCATAAGCTCTCCTACCTCTTTTACTACGTCGTTCGTGTTCTCCGTAAGTGTTACCGGAACGCCTTTAATCTCTAAACAATCCCTCCTCGAGTACTGTTCTACGTCGTCGAGGGACTTCCTTGTAATATTCAAATCTCCCGCCATTTTGTTGAGTTCCACTTAAATTAGCTTGTTCTCCGTTTCGAGACTTGTGTTCCTTGACTCAAGAAACTTCACTTTTTTGGTTAGTATATCACATTGGTCGTGCAGAAAAGCAAGCGAGTTCACAGCCTCCGTCAGTTGTGAGGATAGATCTTTGAGGCTTGATTTCATGGGCCGTAGCTACTCGTCGAACTTTCTATCGAGGAGGTCCACGATCGCCTTGAGGTCGCTAGCCATACTAACAGTGCCAAAGCACTTTTATAAATTGAATATTCACTTCCTTCAATGAACACATTATTACAGACAATACATATACGACATTGAAGAGCAAATGACGAGCAGGAAGGGAAGAAAGCTTGACGGCTTAACAAATTTTCCCTCCAGAGCTCCAAGGACAACCGACCATGACGACGGTCAGTGCAAAGTCGAAGGATATTCTCTTGGTCAGGCTGTAGATTATTGGGTATATAGTCTTTGATCGGTTGGGTTGTAAGTCATTAGCTCCCCATTCCCCACACCTGTATTTAACGCCGTCGCTGGTCTTATCGGTTTGAAACCTCAGCCAACTGTCGTCACCCCTGTCTCCCCTCTCACCTGGGGCTCCAGACGCTCCTGGCAGCCCTCGCTCGCCGTTAGGGCTTTGCAAGCCTTGTTCAAAAGTGTACCCTACGATACGTCTCAGTCTTATCGACACATTTGGCATTGTTTGTGTGAAGGTATAGCCTGCGGCGGTCATCTAAAATTTGCCGGTTTCTGTAGTGAATGGTGTGTCTCTAATATTTGGGAATTGTACTATTGAGGACGTTTTGTAGATATCACGACTCAGTTGTACATACACCACGATCCACTCTGTTAAGCTGTTAAACTTGTTACATTGACCGCCTGATATGGTAGTGTCATAGTCGGTTGACTCTACCTTTTGGTCTATCAGTGGGATACCAACCTCGCCGAATTTAAGCCCTTGCACCTTAATCAGTCTATTGTCTTGGCTTAGGTTGTTCTCTCTAATCTCTAGGTTTGTGGTGGATGTGACCTCCAGTCTGATCTTGTAACTAGGATTTTGTGCCTGCTCGACGTCGCTATAGAACTCTAGTGTTTGACCGACTGATTTGATCATTGCCGTCCGGGTTGCATATCGTGTCTCTGATACTGCGTTTATCGACTTAACCCATTTGAAAGTGAAGATGACGAGATCACATTTTGTCATGTCAAAGCCTATATTGATGGCGCCACTCACACTCCAAACATCTGTATCAACCTGACCGACGACGATGGGTTTGTTACTTCCTGAGCTCCCGTCCCTACCAAGCGCACCTGGCGGCCCTTGCTCGCCCCGAGGGCCTTGGACACCAAGATTCAAATCTTGTGCATTGAATATTCCCATTATAATAATACGTAATACTAAACTCGGCCGTAGAAGTTTCTGGCTATCTTCTTGTCTGGTTTACTCACATGCAAGAATGAGTATGGTTTACTCACTGATTTACTGTATTGTTCCTTGCTAACGTCAAGCTCACGAGTGATCTGTCCTCTTTTTATTCGTTGATGGGAAGTCGTATACACAAAAGTGACTACAATTTAACCTGACGTCCTTTGGTGTCTCATAGTATGTCTGACTTAGGTATATTACGCTGCAGTTCTTATGCCGACCCCGAATGAAGTAATCGATAATTGGCGCCTGGTTCTTTTCACATACGAAGTCGTCGAAAATGATTATTTTTTGTGTCTCCTCGTCTAGCTCCCCCACGGGGATGACGTCGTCGCTACTACACTCGATAACGCTGTAGCCCACTTCGTGACTGATGTAGCTAAATGTATGGATGAGGTCTTGATATTTCGACTGCTCTAGGTTCTTTGCGTACAGGTAGATCTTGTCGAAGTGGATTAGGGGTGTTACTAGCATATGGATGAGGCAGTTTGTCTTTCCCGACCCTGAAGGGCCTGATATCAAAAGTCGGAAGTTGTCACTAGGCATGAATTTGTACAGCTGCTTGTACTTTTTGTTCGCTCCAGTGTTAGAGTCGTAATTGGGGATGCCCATTTGTATACAAGTACCGTAGATATTTTGAGATAAGTTGGGATAAGTTCAGATAAATTTGTGTAACGTATAAGTATACGGACATTGCCAATGCGAGGAAGCATATTATCCCAAAGATTGAAGCTGGGAAGATGGTTAAGGTCGTCCGTGAGGCCATTAAGGAAACAGGACGTATCAAGCAGGATGAGTATGAGGGCCAAAAAGAGGCGTTCAAGCCCTTGGTTGAGAAGTTAAATAAGGAGATAGAGGAGATAAGCGATCTTAGATAGAAGTATGTAGACTCTATGAGTAGACCAATAGTGTATCCAGAGAGGCCGGCTATCACCGATGGGAGCGAGGCCGCCCCCAAAGAGGTGTATGTAGATGTGGACAATGACTTCACCAACGATGATAGGAAGATTCTGAGTGACGCTGATCCCCCTGTACCAAGTGAAGTGTGGAGAATGCAGATGCGTGATAATACGACAGTTGGGAAGATATTGGATATAAGGGGTGAAATGAATAAGGCGCTAGGGTTGAAGAAGAGGAGTCTCTCTGGTACTAAGAAGTCTGAGGGGGAACATGCTGATGCGATAAGTGACCTCACTTGGAGAATCGAAGTGAGTAGGAGGTATAGGGATAGGTTAGGGAGTTTTGGGGAGGGGGAGAAGATGGCCAAGTCAGGGAAAGGATTATATAACCAACCAAAACGGAATGCGTATAAGATATCACAAAATGGACGATATGGGACTTCAAAGATAGACGTGCCGAAGCTTTATGGGTCACCTCAAACTGATAGACCATAAGGACGGTCAGAAGGTGTATGACAAGAGAGTCGACTTCAATACGATAGATATACTCACAAAGCGTTCCAATAGTATTAAAAAGTATAGCGACCTCTCTAGAATGGTATTCAACGAGCTGAATGAGCTAGGTTAGCTCCCAATACATAGAACCTAAAAGAAGTATTCAAACATTGATTTAGGTGTGGTGTACTATAACAGTTGACATGATATTCTCCCTGAGGCAGCTTCAGGAAAAATGCCGCGAACAGCAAAGACCCCTCTTTGTCGCCTTTATCGATCTAACCAAGGCTTTTGACTCAGTCAGCAGAGACGGTCTGTTTCACATCCTACCTTTAGTCGGCTGTCCTCCGAAGCTCCTTAACTTTATAAAGTCATTCCACGATGGGACCCGTGGCACTGTTAAGTGTGAGAGCAACTCGTCCGAGGCATTCGACATAAACATCGGCGTTAAACAAGGATGTGTATTGGCACCAACACTCTTCAACATCTTCTTCTCCGTCCTTCTGAGACATGCATTTGGCTCTGCTGATGAAGGCATCCTTCTACGTACTCGCTCAGACGGGAAACTATTCAATCCAGCGAGACTACGTGCTAAGACCAAAGTCCGCAAGTGCACGATACGCGATCTTCTCTTCGCTGACGATGCTGCTTTGGTTGCACACAGTGAGAGTGAGCTACAGTCCCTTTTGGACCGTTTCTCGAACGCTTGTGCGGACTTCAGTCTTGCAATCAGCCTTAAGAAGACGAAAGTGATGCACCTAGGCTCTGAAATTGCGCCTACTTTTACCATCAACGACTTCACCCTAGATGTTGTTCCTCAGTTTACCTACCTTGGCTCCACCACCTCCGCCAACGGATGCCTCGATGTCGAACTCGGCAAAAGAATCGGTAAAGCAGTGACAACAATGACAAAGCTTTCCTCTCGAGTGTGGGAAAACAAGAAACTTACCATTTCGACGAAGATCACCGTATATCGCGCCTGCATTTTGAGTACTCTCCTATACGGAAGCGAATCTTGGACCACCTACGCGCGGCAGGAGAAGCGATTAAATACCTTCCATATGCGATGTCTTCGCCGCATCCTCGGTATCCATTGGTCGGATAAAGTTACGAATAACGAGGTCCTCGAAAGATCAGGTTTACCGACGCTTTTTACCCTACTTCGTCAACGCAGGTTGAGGTGGCTAGGCCACGTTTGTCGAATGGAAAATGGCCGTATTCCCAAAGATCTTCTTTACGGCGAACTTGCACACGGATCAAGACCTGTAGGACGCCCGAAGCTCCGCTTCAAGGACTCATGCAAGCGTGATATGCTCGCAATCGGCCTCGACGTGGACAACTGGGAGAAGCTTGCCGAGGATCGCAGCAGATGGAGGTCTGAATGTGCTGCCGCACTCAACTCAGGGGAGTTAGAGCTGAAAAGAGAGGCCGAAGAGAGAAGGCAGAGGAGAAAGGCATCCGAAATTCGAACTGGATCAAACCCATCTCCGACGTCTGTCCTCGTTTGTCGTTCATGTGGTCGCACATGTGCTTCGCGCATTGGGCTTTTTAGTCATGGAAAGAAATGCCAACGTTCATCGCGCTGATGTCATGGACACTGACTGTCCGAAGACTGCCTACTACTATAACCACCCCAAAGACCTTCTATTTAGGTTGGAATTACTTGGTGGTTCGATTCAAGCGGGTAACGACTCAGTCAAGGGTGAGTTCTCCGAAGTCGCTCATGTGCTAAGGAGATTGGGTGTTATCTCGAACGACCAACTTGGAGAGCTTTTGTCTAACTATCTTGTATAGATGCAAAATATTGTAGAGAGAGCTGTGTACATCTCATCCCGTGATCGCGAGGCACGTGGCGTCAGCCAACCCGATGATTTCACTATCAAATTGAACCCGTCATTACGGCTTTCTTACGACGCCAGACACGAGATCGCCGTCGACAAGATATCGATGACCTACAGCTGGCATAACATCAACCCTGAGTATGGGAACGATGGTGTCAAGTACTCACCTGATAGTGGGGCGACTTGGACAACCGTCACCTTTCCAAGTGGGATGTACTCATACCATGATCTGCACGACTTTTACATCAGGACATGAAATCGAACGGTCATGTAGGGGTTGCTGATGGTAAAGACAAATTCTATATCGACATTGTATTCGTCCTCACTACCTACAAAGTCGTCGTCATAGTCAGCGATGAATATCAGCTTGACATGAGGGGGACAAAATTCGGCGAACTCATAGGATTCGACCCAAAAGTCATCTCGAAGACTGAGTATGGATCTAAATTACCCAACATCACTGTTTAACAGCCTGGCTGCCAATTTAAATAGCAGTATGAGATTCTACGTCGTGGATTCTATTGGTCGTCCTATCAATATCAACGGTATCGAATGGCACATGACTCTAATCCTGAGGTCGATATGTTAGTCTAACCTAATTGTATATGAGTTCTCAACATGAGTATAAGAGGAGATATGACCCCGATGTGGGTAGATACGTTTTGAAGCATATCTACGGCGGGGAGGTTTTGAATCGATAACTAATCTCGGCAGAAAGGTATTTGGAAAGACAGCAAAGAAGGCTGTAAAGGATGCGACTAGTAATGCAGTCTCAACCGCTATAAGCAAAACTGGTGATTACGCTGAGAATAGAGCAGGGGATCAGATCGTCAAGCTCTTACAGAAGAACAAAAAGGGTGCCCAACCCACTGTTAGCCCAACACCAACCAAAGATGCTTCGTTAACAGACTCTGAGATCAACGAACGTGTCCAGCGTATATTAAACGGATCTGGAAAGGTGCGAAGCAAAACAAAACGAGCAACAAACTTTCACAGGGTATCGTATCGTGGCCGACAACAGTGGAGAAATCGCGCCTCTCGATTGGTACAACGCCCGTTTTGAGGTTAATTTCAAAGTCCAATTGCTAGCGGATGGTGGAAAAATCGTTGTCGACGATCACAATGGTATTGTAAATGGTATTCATTCGCTGATCAAAGAGATATCCGTCAAGGTCAATGGCATTCCAGTCTACGGCAACACACAGGCGGATCACGCCGTCAATGTCAAGAACCTACTTGAGTACGACACTTCATATGCTCAAACGACTGGAACAAACGAATTTTACTTCCTAGACACTACTAGGTCTGCTGAAGAGAGAGCTGGTCAAGCGGGTTATAATATGGGTTTTGCTGCTCGAAACGCTTTTGCTCGGCCAATCTAGAACTGTTAACACTGAAATACCTCTCAATAGATACTCTTTCTTCGAAGCGTTCGAAGAAAAACTTTTAAGCCTAACACAAAAGTTGAGATACAGGTCACTCGGAACAGTGACGCGACTCTGATATGGCAAGCAGGAGCGGATAGCCGAGTCGATTTAATTACATTCAAACTGTGGGTGCCACGAATCATCTTCAACCCAGGGGGTGATATGAGTAAATATTTAGCTCCCTATAAGTGGACTTACCTAAGGGAGATGGTCGAGCGCTCGAACTCAGGAAGAGCCCAAACAGGGAGCTTTAAGATAACCAGTGGAATCAATCGCCCTAGACATGTTTTCGTGTGGATATCCAATGACGCCAATGAGGATTCTCAAACAGTAAATCCATTCCTACATAACACATTTTCGGTGGCTAACGAAAGGACGTTAACGAGTTGTCATCTAGAGGTAGGGACTGGTAACCAGTATCCAGAGAGTGAGTACCAGGTTAGTTCTGAGAAAAACGTTTTTTTTATAACGTATTAGTATAGATGTCGTATGTCAAAAATACCATGTCAGACTCCAGGTCAAAAGGGGAAGTTGCTCAAGTCATATGAGAAGAAAGCACCAATAACTCTTCGACTAAAGCATAGCCAACTGTCAGGTTCAGATACTGTGCTCTTGACAAAAAGCCAGATTAATCGAGTTGAGAAGTAGAAACGGGATAGGACAGGGACTGACATAAAAATCAGTAAGACTCAGATTAGAAATCAGGAAGGTGGATTCTTGGGCGCTCTATTGACAGCATTGCCCGCCTTGGGTCAGCAGCACTACCATACCTATCTAAGGCCGTCGCGCCATTTGCCACGGATGCTCTTAGTGGACTAGCTAGTTGGGGTGTCAATAAGGCCTTCCCTAAGACTGGCTCTGGGCTATTCAGTGTCCTGCAGGACAAAGTTGACAAACTAATAAAGTATAAGGGCTACCTTACGCAAAAACAAAAGGAGCAAATCCCACAATTTAAACTAACTAGAAAGCAACAGGAAGGGGGTTCCTCGGGGCGCTGCTTGCTTCGATCGGGGTGCCCCTGCTTATGTCAGCTCTATCGGTAAAGGTCTCCAAGTAGACAACCGGCCTCAGAACTACCTTCAAACGTACAGAATCCCCCCTCCACCTAAGCCTAAGGGCGGCCGCCTAAGCCAAAGACCACCTCCATTTTACGGTCAGTAGGATGACCCAACGATTGGTATGGAGCTAAACCAAAGAGAAGCAAAAAAAGAAGAAAAAGGCAAGAGGGCCACTGCTAGGCAAAAACAGCCCGTTCAACGGTATCCCACTACTCGGAGCTCTGCTATAAGGTTTGTTGATATACCACTTTCAAACATCGACCTTCTAAAATGGGTCACCAAGCTTGGCATAGAACACTTCAGTGGTGTACATAGTCGCGATGATCTACCCAAGCGGATCCATAAAAAGGAATGTAGGATAGTCAACTTCGACGATAGTAGAGGCGCTGGAACTCATTGGGTCTGCTACCGAAATATAGACGACACGTACTGCGAATACTTCGACAACTTTGGAATTGGAGTGCCACATGAGGTTGAGTGGTACCTCTGGAAAGGCGCTTGCTTATTCAGGGGATGAGATCCAAGAGAGGCTGTCAGTACTTTGCGGCTACTGGTGCTTGTACTATCTCCTAGAGAGACAAAAGGGGGTCTCTATGTTCGACGCTATTCATAATGACTCAATCAGTCTAAATGACCAAGGGGGAACCATAGGTTCCTCATATCATACTTTAGTGTACTCTATTGATATATGAAGTCTTACTGCATCAAGGAGAAGAGAGTCACTGATTGCATCCCAGACTCTGAACGGTACGAGAAAACTAAAAACGGACGTACGATGCTAAAGTGTACTTGTTCATCATGTGGCATAACTAAGAGCAAATTCGTCAGCGCAAAGGAAGGTGGTAAACTAGATATCCATAAAATGATCGGCTACCTGCCTAAGCCCAAGGGCGGGTTCACACCTGGGAGCTATTTATAAATATATAAGGCCATACAACCCGCTTGAGAAACAACTCGTATATGACAAAGAGACTGGCCAAGTGACTGATTGGAAGGTCACACCGCTGAATAAAGTAGACGAGATCGCGGCGTACCATAACATATGCTATGACATAGGGAAAAGCAAAGGGGAGTGCGACGGAAAAATGGTCGAGTCGCTTGATCGAATACCGTATGGTGAGATGCCTAAGTGGGGGTCAACCGCACGCTTCCTTATCAATGCAAAACGAAAACTCGGCCTCGGTGTTAAAAAGCCAAAAAACGGAAAAAGCCGTCGAGTGAAGTAAACTGGCAAGAAAAACTAGCTGATGAACTACACAAGCCAGTAAAGAAGAAACTGGAAATTGGACTTAGGAGGTTTTTATAGTTGATAAAATACAATACACTAATCCAATCACTTACAAAATTAAGGATCTAAATAATGAAGACATACAAGGTAGTTTCTACGAACCTGAACTACTAAAAGCCAAGCAGGATGTTTTCCGCATTGATAAAGTCATTCGGAGAGATGACGAATTTAACAGTTGGATACCATTCAGAGATTTAAACGCACTATGAAAACATTTTATATACTACAAGTATATGACACAGTATATCCCAACCGACCTCACTGTACTCAGGCACACGTAGACTACCTTCGACCGTGTGTAAGGTGGCGTAAAAGTATCGGTCGGCGATGGGACTCTCGACGCTGTGAATAATATCCCCCCTATTGTATGTGCACTAATCTAGACACCTTCATATATGACAACACGAGGATCGACGTCATCAAGAAGTGCGACGAGATCTGGCTACGGGCTAAGGCGGTTGCCAACGTGTTAGGGTATAAAAATACTAGAAAGGCTATAAGAAACCGTGTTGACCTAGAGGATAGGATCACTCTGGGAGAGCTCAGACCTAGGGGGAACGAATCGTTCCCCCAAGCAATTAATGAGCAGAGCAAGGGACTTCAAGAGGTTGGTCACTAGCGAAGTAGTGCCGTCTGTGAGAAGGATAGGGAGGTATGTACGAGCGTAAGACTTGCCAGATACTCTTTTTCAGCATTGAAACTTAGTATGATCTGCATAAGAAGGTAGTCAACTTCATCACGAACCGCCATCCTAGAGCCATCTAAAGTGCATCACTGGGTGAGAACCAAGTGAGTAGCGATATGAGAATAAGATCATATAGTATGGGCTATCAGAAGGGCTCACCAGACTTGATAATTCAGGATCTGCTCAGGCTTTGCGATCAAGTTCAAGAGCCCCAAGGAGAGCGGTAGGCTATCGGACGACCAACAGGTGATGCTACAAAGTAATAAGGACAACAACTACAAGGTGATGGCAAGTAACGACTACGATGAGATTATAGAAGAGCTCGTCAAGTACTTCGATAGGGTGAGAGTCCAGTGCGCGCGCTGCTCTAGGAGGTACAAGACTGTAGACACTCTGGGAAACCACCTGAGGTACATCCACAGACATTTATAGAAAAAAGGTATAGTAGTAGTATATATGGAAGTCAAGAGAGAACGAAGGCGTCCCCCTGTACATAAGACTGAGGAGGATAAAGCGAGAGCTATAAAAGAATCCAAGACCAGGTACATGCTAAATAAGGAGCTGTTCAGCGTGTGGGAACGGCAAGAACTACACGTTGGCTGGAAAGACTAACCACATGAACACGAAGAAGCACCAGAGGAACCAAATAACATGCAACATAATCGATGTGCTCACCAAGACACCCTAGGAAAACTAAAAACATATAGAAGCAAACAATCCGACGGGTCCACCACGGACCACTCGGATTTAAGGAAAGCGCATTCAACACTTAAAAATGAATTGTATAGAAAATGTATATATGAGCGACTCACAGAAAATGTCTAACCCTAATATAGAGATGAATAAAAATCCTTAATAAACTGAGTAAGTCCGAACTCATCGGCTTACTGCTAAAGCTACATGAGACGAAGCCTCTGCCAGCACCTAGGACACACAGATGTATGATGTTACATCCAACTACCGGTAGGACTACGAGATAGAGGGTTGGTCAACATGAAGAATGAGGACAACGAGTGTTTTAGATGGTGTCACATCAGACACCTAAACCCACAGGATAGAAACCCCCAGCGAGTCAAGAAATCTGATAAGGCATTTGTCAACGAATTAGACTACCTAGGTGTTGAGTTCCCAGTGACTGTCAAACACTATAATATTAATATAAATGTGTTTAGCTACGATAGCGAACAACCGTACCCAATATACGTATCAAAGGAGAGGTTCGAAGACCATATGTAGCTTTTACTAATCACTGAGGGGAGTAACAAGCATTACGTACTCATCAAAGACTTCAACAAATCCATGTTCAATCAGACGAAACACAAACATAAGAAGCACTTTTGCATGAGCTGCCTCCAGTGTTTCTGCTCTGAAAGAGTACTAACCAATCACGTCGAGAACTGCCTCGAGATTAATGGGACACAGGCGGTCAAGATGCCTGACAAGGAACACAGCACATTCACAGCACACTAGACAATAGCGACTACCCAAAGAGCTCCACATACTTCAACGAAACCAACAAGAAAGTCATCGGCAAGTTCAAAGACGAGGCTGCAGGAATCCCCATCTGCGAGTTTGTCGGACTGCGATCCAAAATGTACAGCTATGTGAAAAGCGACCAATCAAAATGAAAGACAGCAAAGGGAATCAAAAAAATGTAATTAAGAGTAATATAAAGCATGAAGACTATAAAAAGACATTAATGGACGAAAGACAGATGAACCACAAGATGAAAACGGTCAGAAGCCAAAACCATAAGTTAGGAAGCTACGAAATAAATAAAGTGTCACAAGCTGTTTTGTTGATAAAAGGTATATATCAAAAGACGGAATCAAAAGTTTAGCCTACGGGCACTATAAGATCGGACAATAACCCCGATCACCCATTTGACAGATAAATCTTTATTTGACACATACTGGCATCCACTAATTTGGAGAAGGTATACCATCTTAACGCACCAAAACTATTTAAAAATAATTTCTAGTATAGTAGTATACTTACATGGAAATTGAACGATTGGTAAGAAAGTAAACATTCGTCACTTACAACGACAGAGGAGAAGAGACCACACTGTCTGTGGAGGTATACTACGACGGTGAGGAGCATCCGTATGCGGCCTACGGTATGCAGATCTATAAAGACCCAAAGGGCGAGATGCACAACAACCTCGGCAGGTTCTTCGTAGCGACAGACCGCGAGGAGTACAGTACGGATCCGGCCGAATCGAAAACGCCACAGACTACTTCTTTTCACAAAATCGGACAAGACTACAAAAAGTCAGGCGTTGATAAGGCGAGGAACGAAGTAGTCACGACATTCAAATACGCAGACCGAAGCAGGAAAGTGGTTGAGAAGGTCAACGTCACTCGCATGGGTGAGATCGTGGAAGACGAGAGCATGGAGAGGATGACGATCTACCCCAAGTAGGAGCCGCTCGTGGATCCGGAAGCCAGGGAAGGGCAGCCCGGAGGGCGAGCCCAGGCGAATCGAGCCTGCGCTTTTTTGCACCAAGTCTGGATGACTAGGAGGCATACCCAACATGTACGAGCCAACGTCTATGACATGATTGAACCCGCACACACCGCACGGATTCCACGAAATGAAGAAAGCATATAGTTCCAGTAATTTATTCATAAGCTGACACCAAAATCTTGTATCATATAGTCTCACCACAATATTATACCATATAGTTTCACCTAAATGTTTTATAATATAGTTCCACCAAAATGTGATACCATATAGTTTCACCAAAATCTTTTATCATATAGTTTCACCAAAATGTGATACCATATAGTTTCACCAAAATGTGATACCATACGACAGTGAGTAGTATAGACTTGGCTTGGTTGGAGCACATCCCATAGGAATGTACTGAAACCACCAAGTACTATAATACTCCCTAAATATATATATATATGTTAGCACTGCCAAAAAGGGGAGCTCCATAACTGCTTATTTTTGTTCAATAATTGAAATAGAACGCTTTACGACTGCTTGCGACGCTACTGATTACGTCACACATCAGGTGACTATCTCCTTGAGCTACATGACATCTAAATTAGCAAAGACGTTGAAAGAAACCACCGGACAGCCTCTATCTGCTGGTGTGTTTCGGACCTTTTAGTCTGCGTCGACAGTTGATTAATTAATAAAACCTTTAAAAGAAAAAGTCGACAACAACGCAGATTTTTTTAACGATATTTCGGCAGGCCAATACCTGATAAATGAGTTACAATGGCATGTTACAGCTAGTATATGTACAAAGTTCATTGATGATTAACTAACAAAGGATAAAAATAGTAAATAAGTAAGGAGTAACTTAAAGAAAATAGCGGGTGATGATAAATAGGGTGGTGTGGATTACTAAACGCTTTCTTCACGTCGGTTGAGGCCACCGAGTTCAAGAGTGCCAGCGCGAGCTATTAGTGTGGCTTCTCTTGCTTTGCGGATGGAGTCGCGGTTATTTTTTGGTTTTTGAATAGGTATGAGCTCTGTGTCAGATGAGGAGTGGTGAGGTTGCAAAAAGTGTTCAGCGGCGTGGGTCGGTGTGGATCGAGATGATGAGTCTATAGTTCTGCGGTGGTCATTAAAGCGTTCTTTTGATTTGCGTTTAGTTTCCCCAATATATTGGAGGTTACAGCGGTTACATATAAATTACGTTTTTAGTATTGCAGGTTATGTGGAAGGTTATAGGTCGTGTTTCACCTGTTGAGAAAAAATGTGTAGCTTCTTAGGCTCTGGTTCTTAGGTTCTGGTATATGGGCAGATTAGGCCGTTTTTTCCGCAACGGAAGGCACCGGGAGGTTGGTTGGTGGTAGAGCGGTTGGAGGGTAGCTTGGCTTTAACGAGGATGTCGCGGAGGTTAGGTTTTCAAAATACCAAATCCGCCTTTATGTCGACTTTGTCTTTTAAAGGCTGACGATGATTCTACCATCGATGACGTCACGCAACACTTGCCCATTTTGTTTTATATTCACATGACGCCTTTACATTCACATGACGTCTTCCAATTTTATTTGGTTTACAATTTTTATATCACAAAATTTGAATATTTTTGCTTCCTTTTTTTTATGACGGCATCGCCTCGTCACACATCACACGCCTATCTCGCTCCAACCCCTTGTCACATATATATTAGCTACCAAGTTTGGTTGTCATATGAGATATTTATATTCTTGTTCTTAATTAAATCGGAATAATTTTGCACGCATCACGTGACCACATCTTTGCACTCCCTTGACAAATACATGACACCTACCAAGTTTGGTGATCATACCTGATAATATGGTCACGTGATATTTTACGCTATCAATGACGTCACATAAATAAAAAGAAATGCTAAGGTCATTAAAACTAAAAATTATAATCAAAAAGCCAAAAAAATTACCATATCTTTTAAAAGAAACATCGCATGGCAACTAAACTTGTTATGTGTCATGTAGATGTCAAAGGTGGGGGGAAGGGGGGGGGGGGTGCAAAAAGATGGTCACGTGATCTTTGAAGTCGATACGTCATCAAAAAATTCCACATATCGAACGAATGAACGAAAATATCCACATCACTCACCATTGAAACATCTTCAGACAACAAGGCTTAGGATAAGTTATGAAGGCGTCATCTTCAGACAACAAGGCTTAGGATATGTTATGAAGGCGTCATCTTCAGACAACAAGGCTTAGGATATGTTATGAAGGCGTCATCTTCAGACAACAAGGCTTAGGATATGTTATGAAGGCGTCATCTTCAGACAACAAGGCTTAGGATATGTTATGAAGGCGTCATCTTCAGACAACAAGGCTTAGGATATGTTATGAAGGCGTCAAGGGGAGCTAGCAGGATAGTCATATGGCGTGCGATGTAATACGACGTCATCAAAAACATATATTTCGTATTTCATGAAATAAAAATCTTCAACTAATATTGTGAGACTTCATGTGTCTTCAGTGTCAGAGGGGTGAAACGGAATGGTCACGTGCTGTTTGAAGTCATCTTCCTTTTGTTTTGGTTTGGAGCTTTGCTTTTAGGCAATGTTAAAACTATTATTTTCAAAATACAATGTCTTTTCCTCTAAAGTGTTTAACAGTGCATATCAGTGGTCCAGCAAGGCGTTTCTTTACACCTTGTACAACAAGAACGGGTACAGCCCGGCCAAGCTACCGCTGAGAGGAATATCTGATCAATATGCCATTTATGACCACGTATGGTACGGTCCAACGTTTGGTGTTGGCCATGACATCCATATCAGCAACGAAGCGGGAAGTAATACGAATTCTTACACACTCAACGACACGTACGCTGCTCCCCAGGGCTGTAGACCAGGCGATTATTGTGACGTTCTGGCGGGGACCTCTCGCTTCAAACCCGATAATGTGGAAGTTTTCTATGAAGTCGTAAACTAAACGTAAAATAAACACCAATAAGCAATGAAATTAGATATTAGATAATAATATTTGCAGTTAATTTTAATAAAATAGCAACATCTTAGAGAATGATCACTATAAATCATTATTGTAGATGATAAACCTATTATTAGTAATCAAAATTTACGCGATACCAAGACAAATAAACTTTACCGTTATCGGGCTATCTTTCCTGTGTATTTTTATAGAAAAAGATAAACATAGTGATAATTCAGCTACCCGCCAACCCATAGCCTGGAAAATAATAACTACAATACAATGTTAGTTCTCTAATGAGGTTCTGCACATCGATCAGAGTATAGTATTTTAGGTGTTGATATAACAGAAATATTTTTACGATAAGAATTGTGTATCATCCCAAAATCTTATACATTACCTCATAAATGATACTTCTGCTCAAACTATCAGGGGGCCGTTGTGCCGCCATTGGTAAAAAAAAAAAAAAACTCTTGGTGTGCTCTAACCCCCAGATTTCGCATATCAATCAATGGCTGTCGTTTTTCTAAATGGTCTAAAAGAGCTTGGGTCGAGCGAGCGAAAGACCTGTGAATTCTAAAACGTAAGGGACCAAGCTCCATTTCCAAGATGGCTGTCAGCAAAATCGTAGTAAACACGAATTCCTGCAAGTTTACGTGCGAGCTAGAAATAACGACAGTTAAAAAAAGGTTTTACTCATATGTGTAACGATATCCGGTTTATACAACTTCCGGTGACGTCACACACCACGTGTGTAGACACGCTTGTACGAGTTTCGTAGACTTGTAGTTGTTGTTGTTCTTTGAGATAAAGAATATAGTCGTCTCATATGTCTCGGTGTTCTTTCTTCGTTCTTCATCGTTCCTTCAGCTAAGAAACGATACATGGTGTCAGAAATAGAGGATTCACAGTCTCTGTAAAAGAATACAATGAGAAGAGAACCCAAAACGCCAGACGAAAGCGGAGAGTCGACGAGTGTGCCTGGGTTTGTACAAACCAACCTCCAACTACCTCAAAAGTTAGAGACGAGAGGCAACTTAGCTAACAATTGAAAGACCTTTAAAAGGCTCTGGATAAACTACGAAATAGCCTCGCAACTGGATAAACAGAGAATGGAGCTGAGAACGGCTACTTTGATTTCATGCATTGGTCCCGAAGCACTTGAGATCTACGACGGTTGGCCCTTTGCAAACGAAGAGGACAAAACAAATATCAATAGCATTATGGAGCTCATGGAAACGCACTGCGTTGGAGAAACGAATGAGATCTATTAAAGGTATTTGTTTAACCGAAGAAACCAGGAAAATGGTGAGTCAGTAGAAAGCTTTATCGCTGCACTTAGATCACTTGCTAAAACTTGTAATTACGGCGAATTGCAAGATGGAATGTTTAGGGACAGAATCGTAGTCGGAATAGCCGACAACAGTATTATGAAGAAATTGCTGGCGGAAGCTAAACTCACCTTAGCAAAGTGTGTTGATATATGCCGTGCAAATGAAGCTACTGCTAAAAGGCTAAAGGAAATGTCCGGGCAATCCGGCGAAATAAGCGCTATTACCACAGGCCCCCCGCGCAGAAAAACAGGGCCAAAAGGGGGTAGAAGGCAGGAACCCAGAAAACCGCCACATACGGATAGCAGCAAATCAAATCCCCACCCCAAATGTAAATTCTGCCATAGATTACACCCTAGAGCTAAAGAAAAATGCCCTGCTTGACAGAAAACATGTGATACATGTGGAGAACTTAATCACTTCTCAGTAGCATGTAAGGCTCTAAAAGCAAGCAAGAAGGGTAAGAAACCAATACACAATCTTGATTATGAAAGTTACAATGACTATGGTGCATTATTTACTGTGGAGTCTGTGGACACTCTGGACACAAATCCACTCAGCCCTAAGAAAATTTATGCACACATGCGCCTTCGTAATGAGCTAATCAAGTTCCAATTAGATTGTGGAGCCACAGTCAATATCTTGCTAGAAGATTTGTATAAGAAAGTTTTCAATGACCCAAAATTGAAACGCTTACAGAAAAGCAGCGCAACACTAGTCATGTTTAACAAGTCAGAGCTAAAACCGCTAGGGGTGGTCAACATAGAAACCCTCAACCCAAGGAATAATGATCTACTGCTGACGAAGTTTGCAATAGTCCCTAGAGGCTACACCCCACTGCTAGGTGCACAGTCCGTGCAGAATTTCAAGCTAATGACAGTAAACAGTGAGAACATTATGTCTTTGTCAGACTCAAGCCCAACCTCAGACCCAGTTAGTGAATTTCCAGATGTGTTTAAAGGGGAGGGAAAACTAGATCAAAAGCTACACCTAGAGCTCGATGCAACTGTTCCCCCTGTAATCCTCCCAGTCAGGAAGGTGCCCCTGGCAGTACGAGAACCACTCAAGAACGAAATTGATCGGTTAGTGGGGTTAGGAGTCCTTCAGTCGGTAGATGTTCCCACAGAATGGGTATCCTCAATGGTTGTTGTCAAGAAGCCTAACGGAAAGATAAGACTCTGCATAGATCCGAAGCCCTTTAACAAAGCGTTAAAGAGGAATAGATACCCTCTACCAGTGATTGATGACTTACTTCCGCAGCTTACTAATGCCAAGGTGTTCAGTGTTGTAGATGCAAAGAACTGATTCTGGCATATACAACTGGATGACAAGAGTAGTTTCCTGACTACATTTGGCACCCCATGGGGAAGGTACAGGTGGACGAGGATGTCGTTCGGTATCGCCCCAGCCCCCGAAGAGTTCCAGAGGAGATTGGAACAAGCACTAGAAGGCCTGGAGGGTGTCAAACCAATCTTCGATGACATCCTTATCTTCGAAAAAGGTGACTCCAAAGAAGAAGCCATCAGAGATCATGATGCCAAGTTGAGATCCCTCCTCGAGCGCTGTCGCCAAAAGGGTATCAAACTCAACAAGGAGAAGCTGGAGCTGCGTTGTGCTGAAGTCAAGTTCATGGGTCACGTGGTATCGACAGACGGGTTGAAGCCAGACCCCGACAAGTTACAGGGTATTGAAGAAATGCCTACACCAACAAACAAGCAAGATATCAAGAGGTTGCTTGGTATGGCAAATTACCTCCAGAAGTTTGCACCGAATCTCTCAGAAGCAGCTGCACCGATGCGCGAAGTGCTCAGAGAAGAGAACCAGTTCCACTGGGACGAGCAAGTACAAGGACAAAGCTTCAAGAATGTGAAGAAAATTGTTTCACAAGCACCAGTTCTGAAGTTCTTCGACCCACACGAAGAAGTCGGGCTGCAGTGTGATGCATCAGAGAAAGGGATGGGAGCCTGTCTAATGCAGAAGGGACAGCCCATCGCATATGCGTCACGTTCTCTAACAGAAACCGAGAAGAACTATGCTCAGATTGAGAAAGAAATGCTGTCCATTGTATTTGGAGTGGAGCGCTTCGAGCATTATCTGTATGGACGGCCAATAAAAGTTGAAACGGATCACAAACCTCTTGAAAGCATTTTCAAGAAAAGCCTCATTAGTGCCCCCAAGCGCCTACAAAGAATGATGTTGCGACTACAGAAGTTTGACCTGCAAGTCAACTATAAGAGAGGAGCTGAAATGTACCTTGCAGACACCCTAAGCAGTGCCTTCCGAGGGCAGAAGAAGATTTCTAGTCGAGATGATGTAGGAGATGTGATGCTACTAGGAGAGATGAGAGGTGCGACTGAGCGAGAAGTAGAAAGTATTGACATGATACAGTTTCTACCTGTCTCCGAAGCTACCCAAGCATCACTACGACAAGCTACAGAGCAGGACACAGCTATGAGAGAGCTGAAGTCTATAATCCGACAAGGCTGGCCAGAGGTGAAGGATGACGTTCCTGTGAGCGTCAGAGATTACTACTCTTTTAGAGATGAGTTGTCACTAAAAAAAGGCCTGGTCTTCAAAAGAGAGAGGTTAGTGATTCCCAACAGTTCCAGAGTAGAAATGTTGGCTAAGATACATGCCAGTCACATAGGGATCCAGGGATGTCTCCGTAGGGCTAGAGAAGTCCTATACTGGCCTGGAATGAATAAAGAAGTAGAAGAGTATGTTGCCAAATGTGAGATTTGCAACAGTCACTTATCAGAGCAAGGCAAAGAGCCAATCATATGCCATGAAATCCCCAACCGCCCATGGGAGAAAGTAGGCATAGACCTGTTTGAACTGAATGGGAAAGACTTTGTACTAACAGTTGATTACTATTCAGGCTTCTTTGAGGTTGACAGGTTGGAAGGCAAGACTGCAAAAGAAGTGATGAGGAAGATCAAACCACATGTGACCAGCTCCCCAGGCTATGCCCAATCCAATGGAAAAGTAGAGAATGCAATCAAGACGGCAAAGAATCTGATGAAAAAAGCCACAGAATCAAACAAAGACCCGTACTTGGCTCTACTGGATTGGCGGAATACACCAAGCGAAACAGTTGGTTATTCACCAGTTCAAAGATTGTCCAATAGGAGAACCAAGACACTCCTACCAACTCTTGAAACCATCAGTGCCCAGAAATGTACGCCAGAAGCTCACGCTACAGAAGGAAAGGCAAAGCCTGAATTACAACCGTGGAGCGAAGGAGTTAGAAGAGCTGAAACAAGGAGATGTTGTGCGTCTACAACCTACAAAGACAGTGGGAAGGGCCAAGCAATGGAAGCAAGCAAGAGTTGAAGGGAAAGTTGATATTCGATCATATCAGGTACGTACTGAAGACGGACGGGTTTACCGACGAAACAGACGACACCTGCGGAAAACCAGAGAGCAGATGCAGCCACCGGAGCAAGAAGAGATAGAAATGCACTGCCCTTCCCCAAGCAGACCTGCTAAACCGGCGATGCCTACGACACACAAGCAGCTGCAGCAGGAGAAACAACCTTCAGAGAAAGCCCCTGAGAATACTGCCCAGGATGTCCCCGATGTCCTAGCGGAGCAACGCACGCGTTCAGGAAGGGTTGTGAAATCGCCTGTACGTTTTCAATAGTTTTATTATCCAGGACAGTGACATTTTGTTAGTGTATTTTTTTAAATTTTTGGAAGGGGAGATGTAACGATATCCGGTTTATACAACTTCCGGTGACGTCACACACCACGTGCGTAGACACGCTTGTACGAGTTTCGTAGACTTGTAGTTGTTGTTGTTCTTTGAGATAAAGAATATAGTCGTCTCATATGTCTCGGTGTTCTTTCTTCGTTCTTCATCGTTCCTTCAGCTAAGAAACGATACAATATGTACTACAACCACCCCCAAACCCCACCCCCCACGTGCGTTGTTGCACCCGGTTTGAAAAAGTTTATTGTACTATAAGAATTTCGAAAACAAATACACACAGGCTACTAATCTATAGTTTAATTATCTTAGTTTTTGGATACAGAGAGCTTACACACAACTATATAGCTCTTATCATCAGCTTATAGATGAGAACTATAAACTCAATAATTTCCCTATTTCAGAATGCCTGAAAAAGAAAAAAAATCCAAGCTCCATGTGCCCGCAACGGAAGAAGCAATCAATGACAATAAAATATATCTATCAAGAGCATAGCACATTGTGACCGCAAAGTATGCCTTAATTCCAGCATACGGGGATGTATACAGAACACTAATCAACTAATAAAGCCTGCGCAGCACAGTAGCTATGTAATAAACTACCTTATTAATAAAGCTGGCTCAATGCTTTTCAACAATCGCTTAAATAATAAAATACTATGGTTTTTGAATCAAAATCTCTATAACAGACCTTCATTAAGAAAGCCCGCAATATAACGGACATTGATCAAGGAAACCCGCAATATAACGGACCTTCATTAAGGAAACCCGCAATATAACTGACCTTGATCAAGGAAACCCGTAATATAACGGACCTTGATCAAGAAAACCCGCAATATAACTGACCTTGATCAAGGAAACCCGTAATATAACGGACCTTGATCAAGGAAACCTGCAATATAACGGACCTTCATTAAGAAAGCCCGCAAGATAACGGACCTTCATTATGAAATTTCGCAATATAACGGACCTTCATTAAGAAATCCCGCAAGATAACGGACCTTCATTAAGAAAGCCCGCAATATAACTGACCTTGATCAAGGAAACCCGCAATTTAACTGACCTTCATTAAGAAAGCCCGCAATATATCGGATTTTCATTAAGGAAGCCCACAATATATCGGATTTTCATTAAAGAAACCCGCAATATATCGGATTTTCATTAAGGAAGACCGCAATATATCGGACCTTCATTAAGAAAGCCCGCAGGATAACGAAACTTCATTATAAAATTTCGCAATTTAACGGACCTTCATTAAGAAAGCCCGCAATATATCGGATTTTTATTAAGGAAGCCCGCAATATGTCGGATTTTCATTAAGGAAGCCCGCAATATATCGGATTTTCATTAAGGAAACCCGCAATATATCGGATTTTCATTAAGGAAGACCGCAATATATCGGATTTTCATTAAGGAAGCCCGCAATATATCGGATTTTCATTAAAGAAACCCGCAATATATCGGATTTACATTAAGGAAGACCGCAATATATCGGACCTTCATTAAGAAAGCCCGCAGGATAACGGAACTTCATTATGAAATTTCGCAATTTAACGGACCTTCATTAAGAAAGCCCGCAATATATCGGATTTTTATTAAGGAAGCCCGCAATATGTCGGATTTTCATTAAGGAAGCCCGCAATATATCGGATTTTCATTAAGGAAACCCGCAATATATCGGATTTTTATTAAGGAAGACCGCAATATATCGGATTTTCATTAAGGAAGACCGCAATATATCGGATTTTCAATAAAGAAGCCCGCAAT